>NC_084622.1:33350791-33465791 GCF_033978795.1 Nerophis ophidion
ATATATATATATATATGTATATATATATATATATATATGTATATATATATATATATGAGTATATATATATATATAATGAGTATATATATATATATATTTATATATATATAGAATGAGTATATATATATATATATATACTCATTATATATGTATATAAATATATATATATATATATATATATATATATTTATATATATATATGTGTATATCCATCCATGCATCCATTTTTCCGCCGCTTATTCCCTTTGGGGTCGCGTAAGGCGGAATACAACCTGGACAAGTCGCCACCTCATCGCAGGGCCTATATGTGCATTTATATACATATATATATATATATATATATATGTATCCGTGTGTGTGTGTATATATATACAGTATATATATATATATATATATATATATATTATGTGCGTGTATATACTCTATATATATATATGTGTGTGTATATATATATATATGCATATATATAGATACGTGTGTATATATATATATATATATATATATATTTATATATCATAATAGGTATATATATATACATATATATATACTGTGTATATATATATATATATATACTGCGAGGAGATGGTGACTTGTCCAGGGTGTAAGAGCCTTCTGCCCGATTGTAGCTGAGATAGGCACCACGACCCCAAAAGGGAATAAGCAGTAGAAAATGGATTCATATATATCCATCCATCCATTTCTGCCGCTTATTCCCTTTGGGGTCGCCGGTGCCTATCTCAGCTACAATCGGGCGGAAGGCGGTGTACACCCTGGACAAGTCACCACCTCATTGCAGGGCCAACACAGATAAACAGACAACATTCACACACTAGGGCCAATTTAGTGTTGCCAATCAACCTATCCCCAGGTGCGGAGTACCCGGAGGTAACCCACGCATTTACGGGGAGGACATGCAAACTCCACACAGAAAGATCCCCAGCCCGGGATTGAATCCAGGACTACTTAGGACCTTCGTAATGTGAGGCAGACACAGTAACCCCTGTATATATATATATATATGTGTATACCATATATATATACTGGTAAATCCTATATGTACACGGAGAATAAATATGACATACACCAACATCATAAATATAGAAATTTATTTACAAATACATTTGCATGGACATTTAAAACAGCAACATTAAATGTATGAGATGCTCGAGTAAACATATATTCCACGTTCTTTAATTGAGTAGAAGACAATTTTCATTGCCAGAAACAAGCTGAAATTTAGTTTTTTGTTGTGTTAATTGAAAAATTATAACAGTGTTATTCCAATAGATGTTACATATGACTGCTGTTAGTAACATTTGTTCATTTTTGAAGCCTTTCTAGAGCAACATTTTTGTATTTGAATATTCATGAATAAAAGTAATCAGTTAGGTGAAGGAAATATGAATATTGGTGATTGGTGCTAATTCAACAGCCATCCACCCCTGTGAGCAAAGGTGAGATTTTTCAGTGTTTAGTGAGAAGTAGTAAGTACAAAAACTATTAGATTGCACTAACTGAAAATGTTCATTTTCAAAAATGGTACAAAGCATTGCGCGATAATTTGCATGTTATTTCACATAGTCTATACTTATACAGTATTGTGTAAAATAGTTGATTAAAGTACATTTTCTCTTCAATCAAAATACATAAAGTTGTTCTGCGTTAGTTATCGGTAATGCTTAAGAGTAAACTGTCTGAGGATCCGCCAGCTGTGATCACGACATCATGCTGCAGTCAGATGGTGTTACATCGTCATCTCATAGGGAGCTGCAGTGATAGAATGTAAAAATGATTGAAAAAAAAACAAAAAAAAAAGGTAAAAACAGACAGATGCTGTCACGTAGGATGATGAGTTTGTGATTTTTGACCCCAAAGTCTCCCCCAGCAAGAAGCCTGACAAGCTGACTTCATTCCATCTCGTTTCTCCCTGGCATGGATGCGGATGGTGACATCATCCATTGTGTGCTATTTTTCTGGGAATTACTCCATGTCGGCGTCAAACTTCAGCTATTGACTAACAAATCAGATTTACAAAACATTTTTACATCTTTGTATCGGTATTGATGAAAAGATGACACAAAAAAGTGAACATTAATATCAAAATATGGCCCTTAGAGAACATTTAGAGCCACGGATAGAGAACAGTACACTTAAGACAACAATCCTGGTTAAATCAAATCTAAATTACCCTGAAAAGAACAAACGGTAGAAAATGGATGGATGGATGGATAAAATTATGGATGAATCTTCTAGCAACAACTACAGCAATTTTTGTTTCCACTGGGAGTAGGCACCCAGGTCACACACATATTCTTACCCCTCTGTCCTACCTTTCCTTTACTATTCTCAGGGCATTCAATAGACTACAGCTGGACTGATCTGACCAATCTAGGGCCATGTGTATCGTATGTCTATTTTAATTTTTACACGGGAAAGTCAGCCCTGTAATTCTTGAATCTCCGGCACTTAGCTATGTATGGACTCATTGATCATTTACGAAGTGAGTTTGGAGAGGAAGTGACGCCTGAAAGACGACGCTCACACAGGAAGTGACATCAGAAAGAACGCCCCACAGCCAGCTTTATAATAAAGCGGTTTCGTAACTCGGAGCTAACCCCTGGAAATATGGAGTTGAGTCATCCAGACATAACCGTGTTTCATAAATACCATAAGAGAAAGAGATTACAGCTATTTCGCATACAACACTTCTCAGACGGCAAGAGAACTTTCGAAGGTCCGGCCGGGTCAACTGTGATTCTACTTAGCGAAAAACTTTGTCCATTTGTCGGAGGAGAGACAACAAGAATGCGAGCTCCCGTGGATGTGATAAAAAAGGTAGCGTGTGCTTTGTATTACCAGGCCAATGTGGAAAACAGTGAATGCATTTGAACTGGCAAAGCAGACTGTATCAGTTAATGTCCGCCATGTATGTCGCGGACTCGACGTCTAGGTCCAAAGTCACCAAAAACGAATGGACAATGAAGGTGAAGGCAAAACAGTGAGGAGTGTCCTGACTAGATATCTAGATCCCAAGTTTGATTAATGTAAAATGTCTACTAGCATGAACTGCTGAAGGCTATTTAGTTGAGAGACAAAACGTCTTCTAAGACATACCGAACAGTCCAGTTGGGATCGATTGAATGTCCTGTGACTACAATGACCTGGGTGAATGAGAATATCCACAGACATATCTTATTCACTCCCACTATTCCACTTTCACACACCTTTTGTCACTTTCTTTGTCCTCTTTTTCTCTCCAAGCAACCCTAGACGCCAATTGACAGAACAAGATTTAGCAACGATATTAGAATAAAAAGAGGTTTTGGTCAGAGAGCTTATTCATATCATAACAAACTTAAGGGTTGCAGTTGTATTTTATGGCATTCTGACTAGCCAACATGCCACCTGAGAGGGGAGGTCAGTGTGGTTAAAGGAGCAGCAGTGGTGGATGATGATTGGGCTCGGGGGAAAATGGCACAGAAACGCCTTGCAACTGTAAGGGTATGCACACGCCGACACACAAAGAAAGAATGTGGTGCAAACCGATGAGCAAATTGGAATGTGCGGCTGGACTAACTGCAAAGGCTGCAGTGTCATCTTCACTTTGGAGGAGAAAGGTGTGAGTGGATAGAATGTCAGGTGGTTTAAAGGCTTAATGGAAGTTTTGTTGATCAATCTTCTTTCAGAGATCCTTAGGATTAAAATTTCTCATCAGGGATGACTGTGTTGAAGGGCCGGTCCCAGAACGTGGAGGTGATTCCAAAACCTGCAGAGATGGGAATTAGATTTACGGGCTGGACAACACTTCCCTTTTACAAACCCCAAAACCAGTGAAGTTGGCACGTTGTGTAAATCATGAATAAAAACAGAATACAATGATTTTCAAATCTTTTTCAACCTATATTTAATTGAATAGACGGCAAAGACAATATATTTAATGTTCAAAATGGAAAACTTTGTTATTTTTTAGAAATATTAGCTCATTTGAAATCTGATTCCTGCAAAATGTTTTAAAAAGGCAGGCACAAGTGGCAAAAAAGACTAAGAAAGTTGAGGTATGCTCATCAAACACTTATTTGGAACATCCCACAGGTGAACAGGCTAATTGGGAACAGGTGCGTGTCATGATTGGGTATAAAAGCAGCTTCCATGAAATGCTCATTCATTCACAAACAAGGATGGGGCGAGGGTCACCCCTTTGTGAACAAATGTGTGAGCAAATTATCGAACAGTTTAAGAACATTTCTCAACCAGCTATTGCAAGGAATTTAGGGATTTCACCACCTAAGGTCTGTAGTGTCATAAAAAATTTCTGAGAATTTGGAGAAATCACTGCACGTAAGCGATGATGTTACGGACCTTCGATCTCTCAGGCGGTACTGCATCAAAAAGCGACATCAGTGTGTAAAGGATATCACCACATGGGCTTAGGAACACTTCAGAAAACCACTGTCAGTAACTACAGTTTGTCGCTACGTCTGTAAGTTAAAACTCTACTATGCAAAGTGGCCTTCATGTCCTGTGGAACACAGAGAGAAAATAACCATCTGGATTGTTATAGGCGCAAAGTTGAAAAGCCAGCATCTGTGATGGTATGGGGGTGTATTAGTGCCCAAAGCATGGGTAACTTACACATCTGTGAAGGCACCAATAATGCTGAAAGGTACATACAGCTTTTGGAGCAACATATATTTCCATTCAGGCAACGTTATCATGGACGCCCCTGCTTATTTCAGCAAGACAATGCCAAGCCATGTGTTACAATAGCGTGTCTTCATAGTAAGAGTGCGGGTACTAGACTGGGCTGCCTGTAGTCCAGACCTGACTCCCATTGAAAATGTGGGGCGCTTTATGAAGCCTAGAAAACCACAACGGAGACCCCGCCCAGACTGTTGAACAACTTACGCTGTACATCAAGCAAGAATGGGAAAGAATTCCACCTGAAAAGCTTCAAAAATTGGTCTCAGTTCCCAAACGTTTACTGAGTGTTGTTAAAAGGAAAGGCCATGTAACACAGTGGTAAACATACCGCTGTCCCAACTTTTTTGCAATGTGTCGCTGCCATTAAATTCCAAGTTAATTATTATTTGCAAAAAAATTAAGGTTCTCAGTTCGAACAATAGATATTTTTTTGTCTTTGTAGTCTATTCAATTGAATATAGGTTGAAAAGGATTTGCAAATCATTGTATTCTGTTTTTATTTACAAATTACCCAACGTGCCAACTTCACTGGTTTTGGGTTTTGTAAATAACCCTTAGTCCTCACCTGCTCTCTGGTGCTCAAAGTGGTGTTTGACATGGTAGGCCTTTAAGCTGTACATGTAAGAGCCTTTCTTCGGAGAGCCGTAGTGAAGGTAGTAGTGGATCATATCGTACACCACGTAGCCGCACAGTCCCCCGGTAAACACTGATTTCCCAATCATCTCTGGCAGCAGGTTGCACAAAATTGTGTAGAAAGTTACAACCACTAAGGAGGCCAGGCCGGGGGGGAAGACCAGCCTGGAACCATCAAATGGAGACTGGGGAGAAGAGGAGCAGACATGATTCAAGCTGGAGACAATTTATATAATGCCTTTTATTATTGAAAGCAGATTACCATTTACCATCAAATGCATTACTTCATAAATATTCAGCAAGTTACGCCGACGCACCGACTTCCAGAACACAAGAAGTAGTCATTTTATCACAAATAACTACTGTAAATAGAAGAGATGGATGAAGGAGGCGATGCATATAAGAAAGCGAGGAGCCAACACCATCAAAATAAATCAAAATTTTTTTCTACCAATGATAGTCACACGCACACAAGAGGTGTGGTGAGATTACCCTCTGCATTACCCATTCGCTTGTTCACTCCCTGGGAGGCGAGGGAAGCAGTGAGCAGCAGCGGTGGCCGCACTCGGGAATCATTTTGGTGATTTAACCCTCAATTCTAACTCTTGAGGCTGAGTAGAGGCAATGGGTCCCAGTTTCATAGTCTTTGGTATGACTCGGCCAGTCTCAGGGCGGACACTCTAACCACAAGGCCACTGAGCAGGTTAATTAGATGGCATACATGCATCTGCACACCTGGGACGCTGTTCGTCATTGACAATGCCAGGGTGGAGAACAGAAACTATATCAGTTAATTCTACTGTTAAAAAGATGGTTACAGTATTTTTGTTGAAAATTTCTTGAATGAGAAAAATGAGAGCAGAAAAAGTTTCCTCTTGTTAAATACAGTAGACCTAAAGTGTTGGGTGCACTTTATTCAATTAAGATGTGAATGCGTTGGCCATTAATTGTTGGTTTTTTTGCTTGTTTGTATCCACAATTCATTCATACCAATTAGCCTTTACAAGAAATACCAGGAATATAGAAAACCTTACCTTCAGTGTCCATTATTCAGTATTTATTTCAGTCACATTGCTTGTTTTTTTACTGAATTGATTTCAACTCACTGAATAACTTCATGTCATCCATCCATCCATCCATTTTCTACCGCTTGTCCCTTTAGGGGTCGCTGTGGGTGCTGAAGCCTATCTCAGCTGCATTCGGCCGGAAGGCGGGATACACCCTGGACAAGTCGCCACCTCATCGCAGGGCCAACAAAGATAGACCGACAACATTCACACTCACATTCACACACTAGGGACCATTTAGTGACGCTAATCAACATATTCATGTCACATCGTTCTAAAAAGAAAAATAATTGTCCCTAAATCGTTTCGGCAACCAAAAATATCAAATCGAAGCGAATTGTTAAAACGTATCGTTACACCCCTAATATACACAGATGTTTTCATTTGTAACCGAGACAATGCATAATTATCAGATTTTTACCTTAGATTAATATAAATACAGGGGATCAACACAGTTTGCGTCAATCTTCTTGAATATTATCTTATTATACATTGACACTCACAATAATACCTCTCCCGTCCAAAGGCAAAACCCAGTAACTCAATTTTGGTCAAAACTGAGCTGATAATAATTTTGGAGTTACTAGGTGATATGCTTTACATTAGTGTATGCAATATTGTAATTTGTTCCGTAAGTAAGCTGTTACGCGCATGGCAGGACCTAGCAACTACCACATAACCGCGTAGATACAACAGAAAAACCTAGTATCTCAAGGGTATCTCTAGAAGTGAGTTACTAGGTTCTGCTTTTGGACGGGAGACCTGGTATTACGTGTCAGGACATTTACTGTAGATAATTGGTAAGTGGTATGAAAACGTAGGAGAGCTTCATTGGCGCAAGTAGTTTTGTTTTTGCGTGCAGTTGTTCCTAAACATAGTAGAATGAAGAATTGTCCAAGTCTTTGTTTTCAAAAGAAAGCCTCTAATACAGTATGTACCTTGTGATGCTGCCCATGCAGGAGAAAGTGTAGCGTGATGAGGTAGTAGTTATGAGCTGGTGGTTTCATGTGAAAGACAAAGCGATGGATGCAGTACTCGATGAATGACCACATGAACCAGCCCAACAAGAAGAACATCAGGAAAGTGTATTTATGGACCATAACAGAGAAATCTGTGGATACACAGACACACACACAATATGAAAAAGATAAATGGTATGTGCCAATGAGAGAGCCTTAGGTGGTTGAGTGGTGAAAACACTTGTTACCTGAGGTGATGACAATCCTTGTGGTGCCTTTTGCCAAAGAGGTGTAGCAATACCAACAAAGATAAAACACAATAGGAAGCCACACTACTGGCACCCAGTACCTGTTGTTACGAGAGAGAAAAAGAGTGTGTCCAAAATGTGGAACAAATACAATCAATTAGTACTTAAATAATCATTTATCCGGGCAGAAAGGTGGAAGAGGGGTTAGTGCGTCTGCCTCACAATACGAAGGTCCTGAGTGTTCCTGGGTTCAACCCCCGGGCTCGGGATCTTTCTGTGTGGAGTTTGTATGTCCTCCCCGTGACTGCGTGGGTTCCCTTCGGCTTCCTCCCACCGCAAAAAAAAATGCACCTGGGGATAGGTTGATTGGCAACACTAAATTGGCCCTAGTGTGTGAATGTGAGTGTGAATGTTGTCTGTTTATCTGTTTTGGCCCTGCGATGAGTTGGCGACTTGTCCAGGGTGTGCACCGCCTTCCGCCCGATTGTAGCTGAGCTAGGCACCAGTGCCCCCCGTGACCCCAAATGGAATAAGCGGTAGAAAATGGATGGATGGATAATCATTTATCCACTTCAGGTTATGGATATATTTGTATAAACGTCTGGAAATCTTTCTTTGACAAAATAAATCCATCCATTTTCTACCGCTTGTCTTTTTTGGGGTAGTGGGTGTTGCTGGAGCCTATCTCAGCTGCATTCGGGCGAAAGGCAGGGTGTACACCCTGGACAAGTCGCCATCTCATTGCAGGGCCAACACAGATAGACAGACAACATTCACACTCACATTCACACACTAGGGACCATTTAGTGTTGCCAATCAACCTATCCCCAGGTGCATGTTTTTTGCGGTGGGAGGAAGCCGGAGGGAATCCACGCAGTCACGGGGAGAACATGCAAACTCCACACAGAAAGATCCAGAGCCCCGGATTGAACACAAGACTACTCAGGACCTTCGTATTGTGAGGCACATGCATTAACCCCTGTTTCACCGTGCTCCCCAAAATAAATGTTTGTATTAAAAAAAATTATTTTAGTCTTACCAAGAGGTCTTGGTGCTGGCCTCCATAAAAGGGTTTCCAAAGAGTCTGATAGGCCGGTCGACTGGCTGGTGAACCCAGGCATCATATTTCTCTCCTAGGTGGCCCACCTGCCATGCCAGTGGCTTCCTCCAGTCCACCAAATCCTGACAGGACCAGATCATGACAAAAAGGCATGAAAGTATTCCTCACATCCAGCAGGTGGCAGCAGAATGTTGCTTAACAGGTCAGACAAGGAAACAATATATTCTGTGTGTGCAGTCACAACTGATGTCCTCAATGTTCAGTTGGTAGTACTTAACTATTCAAATTTTTAATTTTATATTATATCAAGCAGCCACATGTGGTGAAGAACATGTGTAGGATGTGTCGTAGTAGGAATGGAGGAGTTGTACAGAAGTCATCATTGACATACAAGCCCATTTAATAAAAAAATACACTTTAAGGAGAGTGTTTCAATCTTTAGAATGACTATGTTCAGGAGACCATAGAGCAGGAGTGTCAAACTCATTTTAGAAAAATCTACTCCCAAGTGGGCTGGACTGGTAAAATCACAGCACGATAACTTGAAAATAAAGACAACTTCAGATTGTTTTCTTTGTTTAGAAATAGAACAAGGACATTCTGAAAATGTACAAAACATAATGTTGTTGGGGTTTTTTTTTACACTTACATGTTGCTGTTAATCATGTATTCCATCTTTATTTGTCGTTATTTATTCTTTCTGAATAAATTATGTGATAATGTTATTCAGTCAACTCCTTCGAGTTAATTTTCAATCTATCAAGATAAAAAAAAATTACAGGATGTTATTTATGTACACCGTGATTTGGTGGCATGTCCAGGGTGTACTCCGCCTTCTGCCCGAATGCAGCTGATATAGGCTCCAGCACCCCCTGTGACCCCCAAAAGGGAAAAGCGGTAGGAAATGGATGGATGGATGGAGGGCTCATTTTCTTCGAATGGTGAAATAACATCGTGTGGTTTATTTGTTTGCATATGTAGCATAATCTACAAAGATACAAAGAATTGCTATTGCGACATCTGGTGGACACATTTAGAACAGCAGTTTCTTTCATTCAAAAAATTCGGCTAATTTTTATACTTAGCAAACTCATTTCGCGGGTCGAATAAAACCTGTTCGCGGGCCAGATCGTATGCTTGACACCTCTGCCATAGAGGATCACAGATTACTACACGGGTAAGAAAGTTTAAATGCCAAAACTTTCTTCACGGACAAAGACAAGCTGGCCTTTTTACCTACTGTAAAAGTGCAGATTGTGTGAATAGAGAGGGATACCTAAAGTCAAGTCCAAATCGCTTACCACTGGGATTTGAAAATTAGGAAAATATTGGCTGATTTTCTAACCACATGTTTTTTTTATTACCCGTCTTTAAAGTTAAGATTAAGTTACAGTATTTATATTCTACTGATGACTGTCTTTGAATCCTAAATCAAGATAGCAGTGATAAATTTAATTATTCCCTAATATTGGCTCTTTTAAAAAAAAAAAACCACAAATAAATGTGTTTTTTTGCCCTGAAAAAGGAACTGCACTTTTTGGGGGAAATTTTGCCTATCACACACAATACTTATTTGAAACAAGCACACCCTGCCTTCCGCCCGATTGTAGCTGAGATAGGCGCCAGCGCCCCCCCGCGACCCCGAAAGGGAATAAGCGGTAGAAAATGGATGGATGGATGGACAATTAAGTTTTTTTTTAATGAATTCTTACTTTGTAAAGAAACTCTAGAAATAGTAAACAAACAATGAAGGTAATAGGATTCAATCTATTTCACCTATAATATATCCAAAAGCCTCAATCAACATTTTATATATATACTTTCTGTAAGTATATATGTAACAGTGTAGCAGGGACACTTATGACAACAAGTACTATTTACATAATTTAGTATTTTTAAGCATTCAAGCAGCGCTTTAATTTCACAGACGAATCACGTTTTTTTTTTTTACTAATTATGGCAGACTTTACGAGGGCCAACAATGACTACTTTGGGACAAATGATGACCCAAAACCTAATATTTTTAGCTTGAATATATGGAGGATGACTTACATGTTATAGAAGCTGAGTGATAAGCAGATCCAACTATACTGAAACACTAAGCAACATGTAGCAGTAGTTGTAAGAGCTGAACAAGAAATACAAACTATTAACATAATAAAACACTCACATGTTTCCATCTCCCGTTTAGATAATTAATCATACACCTCACGCAGTTTAAAAAAAAAAATGGTCACAAAATACTGTATTTTTGTCTCTTTCTCACGATCTGTGGGTCTAAGTTGAATATCAAAGTTGACCAACTTCTCGGCTTATGAGTTATAATTAAGTACAAACTTTCTCCCAACTCCGAGGCGATGTAACAACTCACCGGTTCAGGATGTCAAAAGCTGCAAAAGCCAGTTTCCTCTCTCTAACCAATGCGACGTGTTACTAAAAATAGTTCCTCAATCAATATCGCTAGTACTTCGTTAATATGCAGATCACTACATGTAAATGGAATATCGTTGGCGGTTTTTGGATGTTTTTAAAGAGCTTTATGGCTTCATTGTTAGCCACCTCGTACTTGCCGTTTATTACAAATTAGATTGCAAAAAAAAGAAAAACATTTGTTTTCTTGTCTTCCATAGGGGTTGAGCATGATGGGCAAAATTCCCAAAAAAGGGCAGTTCCCCTTTAAAATCAGTGACTTATTTCCTGAGTTTGTAAACAATTCCAAAAACTAAAATATTTTGTGATAATAAAAAATATGAATCGAATCACTGTACTATTGACCAAACACTGATACTTTACTCGGTACCGTTATTGTCAATATTTGTATCGATCAATCACTGCTGTTTATATTCAAAAGCTCTAGCTTAGCGATGGGCATGGTTTATTGTATCCTCCTACATTGTGTGAAGCGTGCTAAGCTAGTCCTTGTCTTTTAGTGATACTTCTAAAATACACAGTTTAGTTGCCGCAGTAAAAGGCGAGGATTGCTGACTTTGAAACGGCTTTGTAGTGTGGAGGGACGTTAACCGCTAGCTTGCTAACGAGGCCACCGTTATTCTCTTCCATCCATCCAACCATTTTTCTACCGCTTATTCCCTTTTGGGGTCGAGGATGTCAAATTTGTGAGACACAGATTGAATGTGTCATCAACGTGCATTATCCCGATATAACAATAGTATTAAAAGCTCAATCTTCTGCTTAATTTTTATAACATATTGGCTATATTGTGCAACCCTAGTTTAGCTGTTACTTCACAATCATGACTGACAAATGGCAAACATGTTTTCTTTAAGACAAGCACGAAATATGGTTATGGTTTGAGTTTATTTAGAACATGCATACAAGTACAACATGAATCATGATACATCACAATTTCCAGTTTTCCTTTTCAACATGTTCGAAAAGGAGTAAGAAGAAGCAAAACATAGCTAATCCTACCCATTTTAAATCATATAGCAATTGCTAACACTTTTGTTCACTTCCTGTTCTCAATTTATTCACAATATACTCCATAAATAACACAATTAAAATAAAAAAAAATAAATAAATAATAAATAGTGAAGTAGGTTGTATTTCTAATAATGAGATGAGTATGATTATTAATATGTTCTAAATATTTATCATGATTCTTCTTCTTGGTATTTTGTAAACACTTAAAGTTTGAACAGTTTCTTGAACTGCATCATATTAGTATATTGTTTGGTTAACTCTTTATTTAATCCCTTCCATAATTTAATTCCACATAAAGATATACTATAGGTTTTAAGTGTTGTAATGTGCATGCGTTAAATTTTTCTCTAAGGTAATATTTCTCTTTTGTTGAGAAAAATTGTTGTACGTTCTTGGGTAGCAAGCAGGACATTGTCTGCTTTGTGCATAATTTTAGCCGTCTGCAAATTCACTATATCATTGAATTTCAATATGTTTGATTCAATAACTAAGGGATTTAAATGTTCTTTGTATCTAATATTAAGTGTTATTTTAACTGATCTTTTTTGCAACAGAGTTATTGAATGAGGAGTACTTTTGTACGGTAGTTATTTTCCCCATACTTCTACACAATAACTCAGTTATTAGCGAGTAGTAAATAATATGACATGTTTTATGATATGTTTATGTGGGCAGAGAAAATGCTGTTCCAAAAAATAAGGAAGCACAGTACTTTATTTTTGACAAAATAATAATATAGTCTAGTCATCATTTTTGAAAGGTTAGGTCCAAGTCCAAAATAAGCATAAACCAACATAAGAAGTTTCCAAATCCCACGTTGCCATTTAGTAGCAGTGGTATTGTGACCCAGGCAAATTATTTGTAATTGTTTTTAAAATCTTCCTGGGGATTGTTAATACACCTCCAAACCTTTAATATTCCAGCCATCACTGGTAAATATTCATCCTGAATGAGGGAAATACTAGACGTACAGCGTGTTTGTTGGTAAGAACAAAAGGTAACTATGCTGGTTTCCGTGTCTAATATTGACAGGAACATAAGACAAAAGGAAACAGCCATGTTTGAAGACATCCATTTGGTATCACATTCACAATATCAGACTCCACTGAATACAAACATAAGCAAAGCAAACCTTGTTTTCATAACCTTTCCAAATATCAACATGATATAGACACCAGTAGAGGGTTGTTTACTTATGTTTGCTATGTTGCTGGAGTAAACTGTTTATTGTTGGAATTATATTACCTTGTAGGAGTCTATGGTCAATCATTCATGAAAGTTGGGACACATGATGGCATTGTTAACTTCCCACTGAACTTTGGATAATATAATGTACTATATTCTAAATGGAGTGAATCTTGGGATCAAGGTAGATGAGATACACATTCCCACAGACTCCAGGGAGTAAAAACACAGATTTGGAGAAAAGCAAGGTGAATAACCTTACAACCAATTACCCCCACTTAAGTAAACACATACCGTCACTGTCCACTTGTCCACTTATGCTACCAGTGGTATACTACATTTTGTTCTTTCACAAAGATGATTTAAAACTCCAAAGCAGTTTTTGTACCTTATCCAGGTCTACAATGCTGCAACGATTGTGTGGACCCTCTTCTTTCTCCTTTATTTCAGCTGTAATTTCTGCTTTCTCTTCCATCTGCTGGTTAGCTTTTCTTCTGTCTCTCAGAGTCTACAGAAATGAGAGAAAAATAAAAAGATTAACATTTCCTTTTAAGTGAAGAGTAGCCGTGTAAGAATACAACAGGTACAGTAAATCACTCGGGGCACAGAAAAGGGATTGCCGGAAAGCTAAACAGAGAAACTCAAAAATCTAAGTTTATGACATTTACAAAGAAACGTGATGTCTGTTCAACAACACTTTGTGTAAAAAAGGGGTATATTAGTTTTCTGAAATCATCACAAACTGTAGCAACATGTGCGTCCTGTTTGCTGCAGTTATAGTAACAAACCCTCCAGTTTAATTGCCCTTGAAACTATGTTCAACATATAAATGTAAGTTTGCAAAAATGTTTTATGATCAAGTTCAAGGCATTAAAATAAAATAATTCAAAGAAAAAACAAAATGTACTCTTTAGCCAGCATTGCACTCCTGTAAAACAGTCCAAGAGATCATCTGCAGTCTAAGTCCATCATTATGCTGCTTTGAGGAGTTACCCCCTAGATTTATAAAGTCTATGCTAAACAGTTTGTTAACACAATTCACTAATCATTCCTGTTTGGCACTTCCTGTTTGCTGTTCGGAGTTTGTATGAGTCTGACTTTTTTCAACATAAAACTGTCGAGTTTAATGATCACTTTGTGCAAAAGCAGCACATCCTTTATGTACTGTAGCTCGGGTTAAGGGCTTCACTGTGTCGTGACATTTTGCAGTTTGTGTCAGTCAATGCTATGAACTAGCACACCAAAGCCAGCTAACGTTAGCAGCCTGAGATACAGTTTTGTGGTTTTCTTCTGCTACTGGATGCTTCGGTGTATAAACTATCGCAATGCCTCCACCGAGGAAAGGCCCGTCAGTGGAGAAGTTTAAAGAAATGAAGCTAACACTACAATCCCTGTGCAGCGATGTGACTGCGTTCAGAGCAGAGAAGGAGCAGCTTCTGGAGCTACTTGTGGAGTTGAAACAGCTAGGCCTCCAGAGTGTGGAAAAAAACTGGCGCATTGTGAACCTAGAGCGGCGAGTGGTGGAGGCGGAGCTGGAGCAAAACTCCTGCATGAATGGTGTGGTCAACACCGGCATCAAGAAGACCAAGGCGCGCTCCTATGCGTGTGCGGTGACCACGGACAGCAGGGGGCCCAGCAACCTGAAGACGAAGTCGGTGGAGCTGCAGGTGGCTTCCTATCTCCAGGGCAGGGGGATAGAGATGGACCTGGAGCACATCAAGATATGTCATCCATTGCCCACGAAGAACCAGGGACTAACCAGCTGTCATCGTGAGGTTTAAAAATCGGAAAACGAAAATGTCACTACTGAAACGAGGACGCAAACTGAAAGGTACAAATGTTTTCATGAATGAATACTTGACAAAGGAAAATATTGACCTAGCAAGGATTGCACGGCAACTTAAAAAGCAAAGCAAGGTTCAACAAACCTAGGTAACTAACTATAAAATCTTCATCAAACTAAATGGGACACCGCAGGAATGAAAAGTGTTGGAGGTGAAGAAAATAGAAGATCTTGATAAGTATTGACATTGATACATTGGTATCAGTGCAGCTTTGTGACATTTAAATAATCTCAATGCTATCCACAACAAGAACACATACCACACCAAGTATTGATATGGACATGTTACAGAAGATCCTACAACATCAACAAAAGAAACTGGAAATAGGTGAGTATCAAGAGCACGCCAAAACAGAGACTAATATTGAGATAGACACTGATAATAATTATTCTCTGCGATTGTTAAAAACTGTAATTATTTTACCCATGAACAATATGAAAGCAGTGTAAAATCAGAACATAGTCTGTCAATTATACATTTCTATAGTCGAAACATGTACACTAACTTTGAGGCTATCAAGATTTACTTGAAATAATTTGCTTATCCATTTAGCATTATAGCATTTAGTGAAACCTGGTTCAACAATGATAAAGGTATTGAATTTTGTCTGAATGGCTATGAATTAAGATATACAAACAAAATAAATAACATAGGAGGGGGGGTTGCTATGTACATTCATAAATCTGTTAAATTTCAAGTTTCAACAAATATGACCAGAGCAGATGATAGATTAGTTTAATGTTTAACAGTGGAAATTTTAAATGATAAGAAAACAAATATCTTTATGAGTTGTGTATACCGGGCACCGGGTTCAAGCATAGAAACTTTCAATAAGCTGTGAACCGTAAAAACATATTTATCTGTGATGATTTTAACATTGTTTTGTTAAATCTAACCAAGCAAAAATTGTTGATGACTTCAGTGACACAATGTACAATGTCCAACCTCAACAAAACCAAGCAGAATAACGACAGATGTTGCCACAATCATCGACAACATTTGTATTAACATTATGGGAAATCAAATCACCAATAGCCTATTTATTTGTGATATCACTGACCATTTACCTGTTTTTACTTTGTATGACTGCAATCTCAACAAAACCAAAGACACTATGGCAAAATTCTCTAACCAAATAATAACTGAGGAAACAATCCGTGCCCTAAACAATAGTTTAGCGGTTCAGGATTGGACTTCCGTTTACAAAGAACCAAATGTGGACAGTGCTTACTGTAATTTTTTAGACATCTTCACTTCCTTGCATAATAAACACTGCTCTGTGAAATAATACTTCATGAAAGGAAAACATTAAAAAAAGCCCTTGGATCACAAAAAGCTGCGATAAGGTGGTGACTTGTCCAGGGTGTACCCGCCTTCTGCCCGAATGCAGCTGAGATAGGCTCCAGTGACCCCAAAAGGGACAAGCGGTAGGAAATGGATGGATGGATAACAAAAGGGATAAATAAAACCTGTAAAAAGAAAAATGATCTCTACAAACTGTTCATCAAAGTAAAAACAAAAGAAGTCAAACAAAGATATAAGAAGTACAAAAATAAATTAACTGAAATTATAAGAACAAGCAAACGGTTACATTATTTTTTTTAAAAATTATTTGAAAAAAATACATATATGAAAGGAACTTGGGATGTTTTGAATAGCCTAATCAAACAAGGATATTCAAAGTTGACATATTCTGATAACTTTATTGATGACGTTGGTGAATTATAATATGGGTAATGTAGTGAATAAGTTCAATAGTTGTTGTTTTTTTAAATGTTGGTCCTAAATTAGCTGTTGATATCCCAGACAATGGAGTTACAAAATCAACTATTAAACAGAATTATGTGTCATTCTTCCTCTCAAATGAGCAGGAAGTGACACACATTGTGCGGACGTGTAAAAGTAGGTGACTGCCATGATATCAACATGATATTGGTTCAGAAAGTTGTATTGAATATTGTAAAACCCTTAACTTATTCTGCATATGTAACCTGTCATTCCAGACTCGCCGCTTTCCAAGTAAAATAAAATCGCTAAGGTAACTTCAATCAATCAATGTTCAATCAATGTTTATTTATATAGCCCCAAATCACAAATGTCTCAAAGGACTGCACAAATCATTACGACTACAACATCCTCGGAATAACCCACAAAAGGGCAAGGAAAACTCACACCCAGTGGGCAGGGAGAATTCACATCCATTGGGACGCCAGTGACAATGCTGACTATGAGAAACCTTGGAGAGGACCTCAGATGTGGGCAACCCCCCCCCCCCTCTAGGGGACCGAAAGCAATGGATGTCGAGCGGGTCTAACATGATACTGTGAAAGTTCAATCCATAGTGGCTCCAACACAGCCGCGAGAGTTCAGTTCAAGCGGATCCAAGACAGCAGCGAGAGTCCCGTCCACAGGAAACCATCTCAAGCGGATCAGCAGCGTAGAGATGTCCCCAACCGATACAGGCGAGCGGTCCATCCTGGGTCCCGACGAGCGGTCCATCCTGGGTCTCGACTCTGGACAGCCAGTACTTCATCCATGGTCATCGGACCGGACCCCCTCCACAAGGGAGGGGGGGACATAGGAGAAAGAAAAGAAGCGGCAGATCAACTGGTATAAAAAGGAGGTCTATTTAAAGGTTAGAGTATACAGATGAGTTTTAAGGTGAGACTTAAATGCTTCTACTGAGGTAGCATCTCGAACTGTTACCGGGAGGGCATTCCAGAGTACTGGAGCTTGAACGGAAAACGCTCTATAGCCCGCAGACTTTTTTTGGGCTCTAGGAATCACTAATAAGCCGGAGTCTTTTGAACGCAGATTTCTTGCCGGGACATACGGTACAATACAATCGGCAAGATAGGCTGGAGCTAGACCGTGTAGTATTTTATACGTAAGTAGTAAAACCTTAAAGTGACATCTTAAGTGCACAGGAAGCCAGTGCAGGTGAGCCAGTACAGGCGTAATATGATCAAACTTTCTTGTTCTCGTCAAAAGTCTAGCAGCTGCATTTTGTACCAACTGTAATCTTTTAATGCTAGACATGGGGAGACCGTAAAATAATACGTTACAGTAATCGAGACGAGACGTAACAAACGCATGGATAATGATCTCGGCGTCTTTAGTGGACAAAATGGAGCGAATTTTAGCGATATTACGGAGATGAAAGAAGGCCGTTTTAGTAACGCTTTTAATGTGTGACTCAAAGGAGAGAGTTGGGTCGAAGATAATACCCAGATTTTTTACAGAGTCACCTTGTTTTATTATTTGGTTGTCAAATGTTAAAGTTGTATTATTAAATAGAGGTCGGTGTCTAGCAGGACCGATAATCAGCATTTCCGTTTTTTTGGCATTAAGTTGCAAAAAGTTAGCGGACATCCATTGTTTAATTTCATTAAGACACACCTCCAGGTGACTACAGTCCGGCGTGTTGGTCAGCTTTAGGGGCATGTAGAGTTGGGTGTCATCAGCATAACAGTGAAAGCTAATACCGTATTTGCGTATGACGTCACCCAGCGGCAGCATGTAGATGCTGAAGAGTACAGGGCCAAGGACCGAACCCTGGGGAACTCCACACGTTACCTTAACATAGTCCGAGGTCACACTGTTATGGGAGACGCACTGCATCCTATCAGTAAGATAAGAGTTAAACCAAGACAGGGCTGAGTCTGACATACCAATTCGTGTTTTGATACGCTCTAATAAAATATTATGATCGACGGTATCGAAAGCAGCGCTAAGATCGAGGAGCAGCAACATAGATGACGCATCAGAGTCCATCGTTAGCAATAGATCATTAGTCAATTTTGCGAGGGCTGTCTCAGTCGAGTGATTTGCCCTGAAACCGGATTGAAAGGTTTCACATAGATTGTTAAACGCTAAGTGTTCATTTAGCTGCTCTGCAACAATTTTTTCCAGGATTTTCGAAATAAAGGGAAGGTGAGACACCGGTCGGTAGTTTACCATGAGGTCAGGATCGAGGTTAGGTCTTTTAAGGAGAGGATGAATAACCGCTTTTTTGAATGCAAGGGGAACAGTGCCCGAGGAAAGTGATAAGTTTATAATATTTAGCACTGATGGACCTAATAATACAAAAAGCTCCTTGATAAGTTTCCCAGGAAGTGGGTCAAGTAAACATGTTGTTTGTTTTATTCCATTTACACGTTGTAACAATCCTTCTAATGGTATTTTCATCAAAACGAGAGAAACTATTTTGCAGTATCCGCCGTATATACAATCGTATCTGTGTTACTATAACCCAGTTGTAGCTGGGACACATTGTCTTTAATCTCCTTTCTAATAAGTTCAATTTTCTTATTAAAGAACTTCATAAAGTCATCTGCCGAATGGGTGGAGCTACTGGAAGGAGTCCCTTGTTGGGTTAGCGATGCTACTGTACTAAACAAAAATTTTGGATCGTTTTTATTAATGCGGATGAGATTTGAGTAATAATTAGTTTTAGCTAAGGTAAGCATGCGTTTATAAGCTATTAAACTATCACTCCATGCTTGATGGTGCACCTCAAGTTTAGTCGTGCGCCATCTGCGTTCCAGCTTTCTACATAATAATTTCTGAGCTCTAGTTTCTTCAGTAAACCATGGCGTACGCCTTTTTGGAGCCTTTTTTAACTTCAGCGGTGCTATACTATCAATGGTTTCGCGCAGGGCGTTGTTAAAGTTGTTAGTGAGGTTATCAATAGAGCCCACATACTTTGGGAACGGTGCCATTACCGAGGGCAGTAGGTCCGCAAGAGTCGTCGTTGTGGCAGCATTAATGTTGCGGCTGCTATAGCAGTTATTATTATTATTAGCTTGCCGAACATGAGTCTGAACTTCGAATTTTATAAGGTAATGATCGGACATTACTTTAGTATACGGGAGTATCATAACTTTGGAAACGGTGATACCTCTGACAAGCACTAGGTCTATCGTATTACCGCTGCGATGCGTCGGTTCATTTATTATTTGTGTAAGACCACAGCTATCAATTATAGTCTGGAGCGCCACGCACGGTGGGTCCAATGGGGTATTCATATGGATATTAAAGTCCCCCATTATAATTATATTATCGGCGTGCGTCACTAGATCAGCAACAAACTCTGAGAATTCACTAATAAAGTCCGAATAGGGCCCTGGGGGGCGGTAGATAACGGCCAGGCACAGAGGCAGAGGTGTGGCAGACTTCATAGAAAGCACCTCAAACGATTTATATTTATTATTTAAGTTAGGACTAAAGTTAAAGTTTTCGTTGTATATTAGTGCGACACCCCCTCCCCTTTTGAGGTGACGGGCAATATGCGCATTCGTATAGTTAGGAGGGGATGCCTCATTTATCGCAAAAAAGTCGTCTGGTTTAAGCCAGGTTTCGCTAAGACCGATGACGTTAAGGTTGTTGTCTCTAATGACCTCATTGACTAATAACATTTTGGGAGACAAAGATCTGATGTTTAGAAAGCCCATATTATAGGTAGTGGGCTGTTTTAAGGAGTTGTTGATAAAATTATCCGTAGTAGCAATATTAATAATGTTGGGTTTATTATGCGCAGTGTACTTAAAATAATTACGACCATATCTAGGAATTGATATGACGGGAATTTTCAGATTGTCTACTTGGCGCTGCGATAAACTGAACGCATCATAATTTGCCACCTCAGTAGAACGCATGTCTAACTCTGACGTAGTCATAGACACAGTAGAAAAAACATTTTGTGAGTTGTGTATTATTCTACGAAAATTGCTATGTGTACAGGGATCATCCAGCCTGGCGCTGGCTAGTTCTAGCTTAACTGACTCCGTACCCAGGCTAGCAGGCTCTGTAATTGCCTGTGACCGGGCTTGCTCTAGTGCAGTTAGTCAAATGTGGCTCAATGCGAAGTCTATGTTCCGAGACAAGAGGATAGCGCCTTCCTGGTTAGGGTGAAGGCCGTCTCTCCTCAGCAAGCCAGGTTTGCCCCAGAAAGAGGGCCAATTATCAATAAACGTAAATCCCTGTTGTCTGCAGAAGCTATCCAGCCACTTGTTAAGAGAGACTAATCTGCTATATCTCTCATCATTGCCTCTCCCAGGCAGGGGGCCAGAGACAATTACTCGATGCCTGGACATCTTTCTGGCGAGATTACAAGCCCTGGCTATGTTTCTCTTTGTAATCTCTGATTGTCTCATCTTAACATCATTGGAGCCAACGTGTATTACTATATTCGCATAACTAGTGGTGCGGTTAGCCTGCCGTACGTGTTTACTAGACCTGTTGCGAGTTAGCTCCCTAAGATTAGCTTTAATGTCAGGTGCTCTGCCCCCGGGAATACACTTAATTGTGGCTGGTTTGCTAAGCTTTATGTTTCGGGTGATGGAGTCCCCTATGACTAAAGTGTGGTGCCCGGTAGACTGGGGTGTAGGACTAGCTAAAGGGCTAAATCTATTATGCGTCTCAACCGGTACACCGTAGCTTGTAGGCCGGTTACACTCTTTAAAAGTGACAGCAAACACGCTTTTACCAATTACAGAAAAATGTCTCTTTTGCCTCAGTTCTCAAAACTTTTGGAGAAACTATTTTAATTCTCGACTTGAAACATTTCTTGAGAAACATCATATAATCAATGAAGACCATTGTCAATGGTGATAACTGAAGCTATTGAATAAATTACTAATGCACTGGGGCATAAAAAGTATGCAGTTGGTATCTTTATTTTTTTTTTTTTAAAAGCCTTCGATACTATTAATCATCAAGTCTACAAGATAAGATGGACAGCTATGGAATAAGGGGGCTGGCTGGGGACTGGTTAAGACGTTATTTAACATTGAGGGTACAGTTTGTAAAAATGGGTCAATATTTATCAGATACTCTTGGCATTGCATGTGGTGTCCCCCAAGGGTCCGTGTTGGGGCCAAAACTGTTTAATGTGTATATTATTGATACATCCAAAGTACTGAAATGTATACTATTTGCAGATGACACCAATATGTTCTAAAGCAGTGATGACTATAATGAGCTTAGAAATACAGGCAACACAGAATTAAAATCAATAAAAAAATGAATGGACACAAATAAATTATCCTTGAATGTAAATGAAACTAAGATAGTGATGTTTGGTAATCGCAACATAACGTCTGAACAAAAAAATAAGTATTGATGGTACCCAAATTGAAATTGTAAATGAGAATACATTTTTGGGAGTAATAATTGATAGTAAACTATCATGGAAACCCCATGTCAGACACATTCAAACAACAATCTCCAAAAGCCTCTCAATTATAAACAAAGCAAAACTATACCTTAATTAAAATGCACTCAGTACTCTATAATGCACTTTGGTACTCCCATACCTTACACATTGTGTTGAAATGTGGGGGAATACTTACCACAACACAATTAATCTTCTGATCGTACAGTATGACAGAAAAGAGCAGTGCGGATGATTCACAACATTGTTTTTTTTAGAACATTAATAATCTGTTTATGCAATCAAAGTTTCTCAAATGTGATGATCTTGTCAAATTTAATTCAAACATAATCTTCTGTAAAGCATTTAACACATGATTGTCGCCTAACATACAATGTTTTTTATAACACGGGGGCAGGCTCATAACTTGAGAGGTTTTAGATAAGTTTTCATTGTCGAGAGCTCAAACCACTCGTAAATGTTTTTGTGTGTCTGTATGCGGAGTAGGGCTGGGCGATATGTCGATGTATACGATATCTCGCGGGTTTGTCTCTGTGCGATATAGAAAATGACTAAATCGTAATATTCTAGTATACGTTCTCACGCAGTTGCTTTTAGCTGCGGGCATTACACTTCAGGCTCTTCTCACTCTTTCCTGTCTCTCCTTCTCACAGGCAAGCAGGTGCACAAACTTACACACGTCACATACTGTCACGTCATACGTCACATTCGTATACGCCCTCGCCTAGCAGAGAGGTAGCAGAAAGGGCTACGTTAGCAGCTAACGTAGTCGTACGAGTCGTAATATGAGAGAAAGAAGGTGCGGATCTGGTAACAAATGAAGGAAGACTTAATTCCCAATAAAAAAGAGCAGGGGGTCCATCGTCTGGCGGTGGTTCGGCTTCAAGTGGGGATATGTCGAACAGACAACCGTAATTTGTCAAGTGTGGGGTAAAAGCGTTGCTATATAAAGTAGTATTACTGCTAATATGTAGCATCATTTGAAAAGTCACCCGCTAGAGAATGAAGAGAATTTCATAACGTCCGTATAGTAACCTACCCCATAGTGAAGGACGAATACTATTTGATTTCCTATTATGCAGCTCATTTTTATTTGACACTTAAAACGTCTCTGACAATCTTGCACTTTATGTTTTGGAAATGACTTGAATGTTTGTGCCACTGCTTAATAACTGTTTAATAAATACACTTTTGATCAATTGATTTAGTTGTGATTTCCCTCTCTGCATGAAAGTTTAAATATAGCATATATGAATGCAGTATGAAGAAGAATGTTTTATTGTATGCACATATAATTATCATACTGCTTGTTAAGATCCGCTTTTTGGATCCTCCACAGATTATTGTTTATTGTTCCATTTTTACTTTCACTCTCCGTCTGATCCTATTATTTCCTGTTTAGTCGGTCACCATGGTAGCTTGTCAGTTTCACCTGCTACTCACGGTCCTGCACACCTGTCCTCACTTATCAGCTGCCTTATATAAGCCTGCATCATTTGTTGATCAGTCTGGGATCCAAGTTTGTTTTTCACACAACGGTACGTCTGCATTTCTGGTTTGCTTACACGCAACTAGTTTCTTCTGATCATTCCTGAATGTTTATTCACGCTAGCTTTCACGCTATGCCCCTGTATTATTCCAGCTCTCACGCTGAAGATTTGTTTTTCTATTTTTGTGTGCCTTCGAGCCAGTATTAGTTTGTCTATTTGTATACCTAGCTTTCATGCTAGCGTATTTTTGTTCTCTAGCACCTTTTGTTAAATAAATCATTAGTTCATACCTTTTGCTGTGTTCAATTTTCGAGGCATCCTCGAGGGAATGCCGAACAGGCGTAACACTGCTGTGATTATATGCATCAAGTGTTCATTCAAGGCCAAGGCAAAATATCGTAATATATATCGTATATCGCGATATGGCCTAAAAATATAGAGATATTAAAAAAAGGCCATATCGCCCAGCCCTAATGCGGAGTAAAACTCTGAAACAAACTAGACTTACAACACAAGCAATGCCAAACTATTAACCGATTTAAACGGTCATACAAAAATCGGGTCTGGTTAAAATATAGAGATGAGGGTCTTTAATTTGACTTGCTGTTGTACTCTGTCTCATAGTGTTAACATGTGCTCAATATTCCTTGCCATTATTGCTATGTTGTCAATTTCCATTGTTGGTATTGTGTCCCTTACTGTTATTGGTATTGTTCATTCTTTCTTCATTGTTGTTACAAATTGTTGCAACAGTGTAATAAGTATTGTTACTTGTGGTAATGGCATCATGATACAACATTTGTATCATAATCCTTGAACAAAGTAACAGTGAAACTCAATGTATTAATCACTGAATGGACAACTGGGGGTGGGATAAAATAAGTTATCTTCTTCTCACTCTCTTTCAGGCAAAACTGGATCATCATGCTTACATACTGTGCATTACCTTTTGCATTATCCATCTACCCATTTTCTTCCGCTTGTCCCTTTTTAGGGGCGGGGGTGCTGGAGCCTATCTCAGCTGCATTTGGGCGGTAGGCGGGTTACACCCTGGACAAGTGGCTACCTCATCGCAGGGCCAACACAAATAGACAACATTCACACTCAAATTCACACACAAGGGCAAATTTAGTGTTGCCAATCAACCTATCACCAGGTGCATGCCTTTGAGGCAGGAGGAAGCCTGAGCACCCGGAGGGAACTCACGCAGTCACGGGGAGAACATGCAAACTCCATCAAACCCAGAACCTTCGTATTTATTATTAGTACTGTATGTGTTGTCGACCTTGTACTTTTTTTGTGTCATTGCCTGAAATAAATGAATGAGTGAAAAAAATCTTGTTAACACCTCACTAGTCTTGATGTCCCAGTACTGAACAACTATCAGCCGATATCAAACCTGTAATTTTTTTTATTTTATTGTATATACCAATAGCTTTGTGGTGTTTTAATAGCTGTGCTCTGCATATTTGTACTTTTTTATATGAATTCATGATTGTTTATATGATAATCATCCATCCATAAATTTTCTACCGCTTGTCCCTATTATTTGTTTAATTATTTATTTTTTTACTCATAATTTTATCCCCTTTCTTGTTATTGTATGCATCTTTAAATAACTTTGAATTGCTTAGTGTACCAATGCTGCTCTAAAAAATAAACTTGCCCTGCCTAAATCTCTATATAATCGTCTTATGAGGTAAGTTACATTATATGTGTTTTAATAAGGTAAACAGACAGTTGTTATTTGACCGTTCACGTTGCTTAACGATGACAAAGTTGAAAATACTGTACAACACATGAACATACTGTACTCCATACAGAATAATTTTTTATAGAAATTACATCTTTGTATCGGCCCTGCGATGAGGTGGCGACTTGTCCAGGGTGTACCCCGCCTTCCGCCCGATTGTAGCTGAGATAGGCGCCAGCGCCCCCCCCGCGACCCCGAAAGGGAATAAGCGGTAGAAAATGGATGGATGGACATCTTTGTATCTCAAATTTTTTGCCAAGATTGGCGGTCAATCAAAAATGTCTACATCAATAACTATAAACACGGTGGACTGGGACTTGAGTGGTTTGCAGACATGTCGCCTTAGATGTGTTTCACCATTTTGTAAATTGTTGGTGTTGCGCTCTAAGCAGCATATACTGCACAAACTTCCTACGCCTTTGATTGTTCTAGTATGCTCAAACCATATACAGTACTATGCTACACTGTACATGTCTGTGGTCTACCAAAATTGCTAATCAAAAATTTCTCCTTCCAAGCACACTTGGATTAGGTTTCCATATGAACCAAAAACAAAATAAAACTGAACAAGCATTACATCTTCTCTTTGCTATCCAACATAAGTCATTCTAGTTCTACAAAACTGACAACTTGTCTAAACAAAAAGAGTTAGAGCTGTTCATTAATGCCATGCTTGCTATAACATACACACGTTTTAACTTTGAATAAGAATTGTTGGGATTTAATTTTAGGTGTAAAAAAGTTCTCTTAAATGATTTTCAATGTGTTTTATTGCTTCAAGGATTTCTTTAGGATTATTATCCATTCTTACAGAGCACCATCGGAGTTTAGTGGTCTAACAGCTTCTGAAAAGAAGCTGTTCCTCAGTCTGGTGGTCCTACTCTTTATGCTCTGCAACATTCTGCCTGAAAGGAAGGGATCAAAAAGAGGGTGTGCAAGGTGGGTGGGATGCTTGGCGAGTCACAAAACCCTCTTTCTGTACAACATACAGCCAAAAAGCTTAGAGTGACTCATTGTTTAAGCTACATTCATGTTTATTCAGTTGTCTTCTGCAACAACACTGTATGACACTTCACAGAAATAGGAATTGTATCCAATAGTAATTTCCTACAAATTAAATGATTGTAGGGCTGGGTATCACACAATATGTATCAAAACGAAGTACAGTATTGCGATATGGCAATATGGTGAAATATTGTGATATTTTGTAGAGGTGTCAAAAAATTGATTTTCAGATTAATCGTGATTCTTATTCATAACAATAGTTAATAGATTTTAAAAAAAAAAGAAAAGTTTCAGGCTCGTCCCTGACGGTTTGCTTGTGTTTTACTTTTTTTCTCTGTGTGTGTAGTATTTACTGTCAGTGCTTTTATTTTGTCTGTTTCCTGCTTTCTTTCCCTGAGCACTGTTTCCCCTCAGCTGCGGCTGATTGGCACCTGGCCACACCTGGCGTCAATCAGCCCGCTCCTATTTGAACCTGTTTTGTCCTCCAGTCGAGTGCTGGATTATTGTCATGTTTTGACGCTCCTGTGCATATTGTCGTGTCGAGTCGCTCCTGTCGTGTCATTGCAGCGTAGCGGTAAGCTATATTTCGGTAGCAGTTTGTAGCTTACTGTCTTTTGTTCCCTGTTTTCAGTTTGTCTTTGTACAACACGTAACGATATCTGTTTTCCTGCTCGCTACCCGCTAGCTTCCATGCTGGACCCTTTTTGTTTTTGCTAGCTTCCATGTTAAGCGCCTTTTATTTTCTAGCGCCCATGCTAGCTCCCTTAGTTTGTTATCCGCCTTGTGCGCGCTTTTGGTTGTACCCCTTTGGTTTGTTCTTATTCTAATATTTATATTAAATCATGTTTTCTCATTCAATGCCTGCCTCCTTCTCTGCATCTTGGGGTTTGTCACCAACAAATTTTGACAGAATAATCCAGCCAAATTCGAACTCCGCAGAGATGTCTATGGTGGAGAGGCTTAATTTAGCTTTAAAATTAATGGCTAATTTGAAGAAAAGTTTGGCCGCTTTTCAAGCCCTCTCCCACCCCTGTCGTCTGTGGGCCAATCTGGGGACGTCTGGGATCCGTACCTAGAAGTAGCTGTGCAGCTGGGGAGGCACAGTTACTTCTCGTCCCAGTGGGTCTGCCAACTACGGCGCCATCATCTCCGGTGGGCCAGCAACCTACGGCGCCACCAAGCACTCCGGCGGGCCAGCAACCTAGGGCACCACCATGCACACCGGTGGGCCAGCAGGCGCCACCACGCACTCTGGTGGGCCAGCAGACGGCACCACGCACTCGGGTGGGGCAGCAGGGGGCACCGCCATCCTCTCTGGTGGGCCAGCAGCAGGGGGAGCTAACGCCATCCTCTACGGTGGGCCAGCAGCAGCGGGCTCCACCACCAACCTCTCAGGTGGGCCAGCAGGGGTCGCCACCACCATCCTGTCCGGTGGGCCAGCAGTGGCCGCCACCACCATCCGGTCCGGTGGGCCAGCAGGGGTCGCCACCATCGTGTCCGGTGGGTCAGCAGAGGGCGTCACCATCCTGTCCGGTGGGCCAGCAGAAGCCGCCACCATATTCTTGTCGGCCACAGATGTGGACATTTCATGGGCGACCGCCTCGCCAATTGCAGCGGCGTTCTACTCTCCGTCGCCACCTGACTCTTCCCCACTGGTTGCTTGGACACTTGGCCTGGCGGCCCACCTCCTTGTTCTCCCTCCACCCTCCCGTGACTTTGGACTGTTTTTTGGGGGGGCGGGAGGTGTACTCAAACTTCTGGTATCCATTATGGGAAGGGGGGCTACTGTCAGGTTCGTCCCTGACAGTTTCCTTGCGTTTTACTTTTTTCCTCTGTGTGTGTAGTATTTCCTGTCAGCGCTTTTATTTTGTGTGTTTCCTGTTTTTTTTCTCCTGAGCGCTGTTTCCCCACAGCCGCGGATGATTGGCACCTGGGCACACCTGGTGTCAATCAGCCTGTTCCTATTCGAACCTGTTTTCTCCTCCAGTCGAGTGCTGGATTATTGTCATGTATTGTCGCTCCTGTCGCATCGTGTCGTGTCGTGTCGCTCCTGTCGTGTCATTGCAGCGTAGCGGTAAGCTATATTTCGGTAGCAGTTTGTAGCTTACTCTTTTGTTCCCTGTTTTCAGTTTGTCTTTGTACAACACGTAACGACTTCTGTTTTCCTGCTCGCTACCCACTAGCTACCACGCTAGACCCTTTTTGTTTTTGCTAGCTTCCATGTTAAGCGCCTTTTATTTTCTAGCTCCCATGCTAGCTCCCTTAGTTTGTTATCCGCCTCGTGCGCGCTTTTGGTTGTACCCCTTTGGTTTGTTCTAATATTTTTATTAAATCATGTTTTCTCATTCAATGCCTGCCTCCTTCTCTGCATCTTGGGGTTCCTCACCAACAAACTTTGACAAAAAGACTTTTAAATGTATTCATGTTTTTTTCCAATCCGTCCTGTCCAGTTAGTTAGGCTAATCATAGTGTTTATATACAGTAGATGCCCATATTTTTGCTGTACGGATTTATTTTGATAAAAGAAGTGTTGGATACTTTTTTTGTTGATTTATTTGTATTTCCACCAATCCATCCATTTTGACTTTATTATATGTTTGAAAGCATTTTATTAAACAAATCCAGTTTTCTTTTAAGTAATATAGAAATTGCTAAGAGCTGTTTATCCATTTTATGGAGGAATGTAGTTAATCATAGAACTGGTATCCAATCCATTTTGAATCGAGAAATGATTCAGAATCAAATCGTTACCCCCTAAAATCGAATTTAATCAAATCATGTGTTGCCCAGATTCACAACCCTAATATTTTGTTTATCTATTTTTAAAAAAGGCAACTTCAAGTTGTATCTAGGTACATTCTTTGAACACTGTGCCAAAATCAGATGCGTTACAAGTATTTGTTGTTAACTAAACCGGCAGAGGGAGTTCAATTACTTGTTGTTGGCATCCAAGGTGTGCTTCCATTCAATTTTCAGTTATTAGGAGATGCAAGGTGAAATACGCAACCTTGGGTGACCTATTGTCATATCAACAAAGACAGCAATTACTTTGTAATTCAATTTCTCCTCTCAACACCAACAATTTCTCCTCAAATGCATTGTTAAAACAACTACCAAACTCTACAACAGCCCTCCTCTATCAAAAATATCCCTTTGAAATATTTCCTTTGACCCTTGACAGACTTTCATGTGTACGGTGTTAGGTTAATTATTGACTACCGCAGTCCATTCCACCTAACCAAACAGATTTATGTATCAGAGCTCAAGAAGGAACAATCAGTGAAGAAACTTGTATGATACTTTTACAGCAAAAAACAAGGTCAATGACTAGGACCTGTGGGTTGGGAGTTAGGGGTCCGAAACCCACTGGGTTGCAGTGTCGAAAGAGGAGATAGAACTAGTCATGAATGAAGGAGAAAACAAAGGAGCTAGTTAGAGGAGGGGTGATGATGAGGCCTGGTACCATCACGACACTGACAACACAGTGGGCCACTAAGGGCAAAAGATAATGTCGACAAAGACAATGTAGGAATGAAAAGAATGCGGAAACATTTTACCGATCAAAATTGGCCTAGTGACTTGACACCTTACTTAAAAAATCTGTGTGAAATGTTATGTTTTATTTGAGTAAATATAAAAAAAAGTGATGTACATTAAAATGGTCTGAGGGGCCTTGTGATTGGCTGGTGACCAGTTGCCTGAAATCACTTTAGATGGGCTCCAGGTCACCCATGACCCTTATGTAGAAAAGTGGTACAAAAAATGGATTGATGGCTTTAGTCATCTATAAGTTAATTTGTATATTGTATAGTAATATTATTATATGATATAAATGTATTAGTATATGTAATTATCAGTGATGTTGCCAGAAATGTGTCCTGAAAGGACACAGTAAACTCCAAATCCATGTGCCCCAGGGACGCACACACATGTTTTCCCCCCCATTAAAAAAAACAATACATTGTGAGCAACAACTCGTGTCTAAAATCCCAGTAATTAGCAAAAGAAACGTTTTTGTCAGCGGACCAGACAATTGCTGTTTCAGCGCTATGCATCTCTTACTGCAAACCTGACCATGACAAGTGACAAGCTCTGCGTCAGCTGCCTATTCTGACTGCACGTCCCTGATTTCATGCACTACACAATTTGCACTACTCACACTGAAACAGGCATCTATTGCAGTTGAGAATGTTTAGTTTGTGGAAAAATCTGCAATTTTATTGACAATGAATTATGGTACAACAGAAACTTTTCATTAGAATATTAGTAATTCTACACGACGTGTGACTTTTTTCCGGAAGTGTAAACCAGTGGCTTAAATCTTACTGTGCAATTCGAATATGAGCAAAAAATATAACTATGCAATGGAATAGATCCCTATACTTGACCAACTTTGTCGAGTGATATCAAAGATTACGTCCGTTGCATTAAGTGAATTGTATATAGTGCTGTAAATATTAAAACCCATTATCTACATTTTTAAGCCACATTTTTAAACCAGTGTGGGTGGCACTGGGAGCAGGTGGGTAAAGTGTCTTGCCCAAAGACACAACGATAATGATAAGGATGGCGAACCTTGAACCTTCAAGTTGTGGCACCGCCAATCAACCAACCAAGTGACGCCGTTCCCAGACACATCAAACAATTGGGCTAAGATGAATGCACCAATGTAGAGAGAAAACCTGGTTGAAAACCAATGCTTACCATCCAATCTGATGGGAGCATGAGAGGTGCGCAAGGAAAGGAAGAATGAGCAAAGAGGAATGGGAAAAAACTGCCCAAAGATAGGTGTGCCAAGCTCGTGGCATCGTACTCATAAAGACTTGAGGTAGGGCTGGGCGATATTTCGATAAATGCGATATATCGCAGGTTTGTCTCTGTGCGATAAAGAAAATGACTATATCGTAATATTCGAGTATACTTTCTTACGCAGTTGTTTTTAGCTGCTGGCATTACGCTACAGGCCCTTCCCACTCCTTGTCTCTCCTTCTCACAGACAGCAAAGCGCACAAAGTTACATACGTCACATACTGTCACGTCATACATCACATACGTATACGCCCTCACGGAGCAGCGTGGCTAACGTTAGCTGTGATGCTAGCGGAGTGTTGTGAATGGTAATACGAGAGAAAGAAGGTGCGAATCTGGTAACAAATGAAGGAAGAATTAATTCCCAAAAAAACAGCACGGGGTCCATCGTCTGGCGGTGGTTCGACTTCAAGCGGGAATATGTCGAATAGACAACTTTAATTAGTCAAGTGTGGAACACAAGCGTTGCTACCAAAAGTAGCATTACTGCTAATATGTAGCATCATTTGAAAAGTCACCTGCTAATAACTGTTTAATAAATAAAATTTTGGTCAATTGACTTAGCTGTGATTTCCTTCTCTGCATGAAAGTTTAAAATGAGCATATATTAATGCATTATGAAGAAGAATGTTTTAATGTAGACACATAGAATCACCATACTGCTGTGATTATATTGACGAAGTGTTAATTCAAGGCTAAGGCAAAATATCATAATATATATTGTATATCGCAATACGGCCTAAAAATACCGAGATATTAAAAAAAAGGCCATATCGCCCAGTCCTAACTTGAGGATGTAATTGCTGCCAAAGGTCAATCAGCAAACTATTGAGCAAAGGCTGTGAATAATTATGAATATGTGAATTTTTATTTCTTTATATTTATGAATTTAGATTAAAATCAATGAAAATTTAAAAAAAAAAAACTTTTGTCATTGTCATTATGAGGTATTGTCTGTGGAATTTTGGGGACAAATATGAATTCATTTCATATTGGAATAAGGCTGTAACATAACAAAATCTGGAAGAATGGAAGTGAAGTATGCATTGTATATCAGGCTCCATTATTGACCGTTGACATAATGCGGTAACGTGTTGCGATCGCGCGCAGATATATTTTGTGTATATAGGAGACTAAAAAAGACTAGATATGTGAGCACTGTAGTAGCCTGCATAGCGATTGAGGATATATGGTGAGCTGCCATCCTTGTTTAGTATTGAGCCTTCAAACAATTTGCCGGGTGGCTTACACATTACAGCACTGTTTTGGTCATTTATTATTTATCCCGTTTTACAGTATCACTCTACTATCTACTTGCTAATACAACCTCTTTTTAGCTGGTTACTTTCTGTTGAGACACACGGTTCTAGTTAGACTTCTGTTGAAATTTAAAAAAACACTTCCATATTTTGTTTCATGACTTCAAAATTTAATATAACTTGATATCATGGATTATTCGCCTCACCTCCTGACACTTTTTTGATTGGCTGCGTGTCTGCTAGTTCCACATTTTAGAGGCAGCTTTATTGCTTTAATTAACATAGTGAAATATTCCATATTTGGACTTGTGTCCTTCGATTGAAAATTGGCTATGTCCCAACCACGATGAATCTAAGAATCATATCATATCATTTTTTTCACCTCTACTTCAATCATATTCTAGATTGTTATACGATTCAGTTGTGCATTAACTTTTATTTTAGGTCATTCTCCCTTGGGGCAGCTGTGTGAATGTAGAGTGAATGAGTGACGTGTTCTCAGTTCTCACTTTGAGTGCCTCGAAAGGTGCTATACATCTGTTATATACTAAATCCTGTACACGCACTCATTACTAGGGTTCACAAGACAAAACACTATTCACAAAATTTGCTTCAGGAGAACGAGACCGCATGATATTTTACCCTAACTCGAAAGAAAACCACAATATTTTTATGAAAACTTCAGCGACAAAATAAATGACGAGTAAAGCAGATTTTTTTTTTTAACTAAGTCACAAAACAATGCCGGTCCATTTTGAAATGGTTTATGGCTTTGCATGCATGACCGAGGAATGAAGTTTTGACTGTTAAACTTTTTTCACCAAATTGAAACGAAAACTAACCATCATAAAAGTTAAATTAAAATGAAAAAAATATAAAAAGCCTACTGCTGCTCGAGAGGACAATCCAGCATATCTAAAGTGTTAGTCATGGCGTCCAGGATTGACTTGCAAGAGCAGTTGTGGCTAATTTAGCTTGGACATAAAGGAAGAGGGCAGCCACACATCTGAACCGGTGGGTAGCGTTGGGAGAAGCGGTCACTTTTACACGGATAACATGCTGCGCTGTTCTGGTCCGGCCTCGTGCTCGATCACTTCCATGCTTCTGCCCTGTGCTTGCTAGACATATTTAATGGTCATTTCTTAGGCCCCTCCTACACTCAGGAAATCCAGGGTAAATCCCACCTAACCATATCCTTGTCCACACACACACAATGGTCGTTTAAAACTCCCTCGCCTCCTCCGTCCACCAGCGCATGCGCAGAAAATGCACACGTCTTAGTCACCGCCAGTGTTGCTTTGTATGCAAGTTCTTAAATTAAATTTAACTCATCTGAACAATATCCAGTGTTGTGGTAATTCAATTAACTGGAATCCAGTGTGCTGTGGGGCCCTATTGTAGTGAATCACCCCTGAGGCCATCATAAATTAATCAAATATTTATTGGACATGTGAATGTAAACAATGTGACAAAAAACATTTCACAACAATCAATCCAGGGATCTAGATATCTGGTCAGGACACTCCTCACTCTTTTGCCTTCACCTTCATTGTCCATTCGTTTTTGGTGACTTTATATACTCTGGACGTAGACGTCACATAACTGATACAGTCAGCTTTGCCAGTCCAAATGCCTTCAATGTTTTCCGTAGTCTTCACTCGACGGCCAGGTAATACAAAGCACACTCTACCTTTTTTATCACATCCACGTGAGCCCGCATTGTGCTTGTCTCCCCTTCGACAAATGGAGGAAGTTTTTTCGCTAAGTAAAATCACATCTGACACGGAAATTCTAAAGTTCTTTTGCCGTCTGAGATGTGTAGTATTCGGAATAGCTGCAATCGCACGTTTCCTTCACTTAAGGTATTCATGTGGAATTTCCACAAGCATGTGTACATGTAGAAGAATAAGAAACACGAGCATGTCTGGATGACTCGCCTCCTTCTTTCCAGTGGTTAGCTCCGGTTGTTATGAAGCTGGCTGTGGCGCGTTCTTTCTGGCGTCATTTCCTGTGTGTGACGCGGTCTTTCTGACTTCGCTTCCTCTCCAAACACAGTTTGTGAACGATCAATGAGTCCATACAAAACTAAGAGCCGGACATTCAAGAAATACACAGCGCACTTACCTGTGTAAAAATGCTAGTTTAGCTATGCTAGTTTAGCTCCTATCAAAACAACTAGCCAGTCTCTGCAGATTTCATTTTAATGACTTGAGGTACAAACTCGATAGTAAATAAACCCCCATTTCCACTGCTTAATGTTGTGCTCATTTATGTCGATGATCTTTTAACTTTAAAGGGGACGTGCTGTAATGAAATAAGCAGTGATGAAAAATACTCTGAACATCTTTCCTTGTTATCAAGCGGCGTCTGTGCATACATGCTGTATCTGACGAATTAAGAAGCAGGGAAAGAACGCAAAATGGTACTAAAGAAAGAGATTTAAGTTATTATTGCTGATCAACAGACAATTGCAGCTAAATTTTGTGCCTCCACTGCTAATGATAGTACCTAGAAGTCTTGTTCGCGAGTGAGGGAAGAGTAGATCGTGAGATCGACAGGCGGATCGGTGCGGCGTCTTCAGTAATGCGAACGCTGTATCGATCTGTTGTTGTGAAGAAGGAGCTGAGGCGGAAGGCAAAGCTCTCAATTTACCGGTCGATCTACGTTCCCATCCTCACCTATGGTCATGAGCTTTGGGTTATGACCGAAAGGACAAGATCACGGGTACAAGCGGCCGAAATAAGTTTCATCCGCCGGGTGGCGGGGCTCTCCCTTAGAGATAGAGTGAGAAGCTCTGCCATCCGGGGGGACCTCAAAGTAAAGCCGCTGCACCTTCACATCAAGAGGAGCCAGATGATGAGGTTCGGGCAGCTGGTGAGGATGCCACCTGAACGCCTCCCTACGTCCAACCGGTAGGAGGCCACAGGGAAGACCCAGGACACGTTGGGAAGACTATGTCTCCTGGCTGGCCTGGGAACGCCTCGGGATCTCACGGGAAGAGCTGGACGCAGTGGCTGGGGAGAGGAAAAGAGGAAAGTCTGGGCTTTCCTGCTTAGGCTGCTGCCTCTGTGACCCGAACTCGGATAAGCGGAGGAAGATCGATGGATGGATGGACTGCTAATGATTAGACTCGAGATTTTAACGTTGCCTGTACAAACTTCGGTCTCAGTGGCCTTGTTTTTAGAGTGTTCGCCCTGAGCAATTTTGGTAGGTTGTGAGTTCAAACCCCGGCCGAGTCATACCAAAGACTATAAAAATGGGACCCATTACCTCCCTGCTTGGCACTCAACCTCAAGGGTTGGAATTGGGGGTTAAATCAAGGCCACCGCTGTTGCTCACTGCTCCCCTTACCTCCCAGGGGGTGGAACAAGGGGATGGGTCAAATGCAGAGAGTAATTTCACCATACCTAGTGTGTGTGTGTGACTATCAGTGGTACTTTACTTTAACTTAACTTCTTTTCTCCAGCGGGGGCTCATCAACATGGCAGTTTAATGAACTTTAACATTTGCATTACTCTTAACAAAACTAGCACATTATTTGTGGTTAAGAATGTTTGTTCGTATTAAAATCAGCACTTCAACAGAAATTTTTTTACTTTTTGTTTTCATTTGAATTTCACAGAGACAGTTTTGTTTAATTTCAGATATATTTTCAACATAAATTAATACATATGTTAAGTATAACCATATCATACCATACAGGCACCAAAGGAATTCATCCGCCCATCCATTTTCTGCTGCTTGTCCATTTTGGGGTCGCGAGGGGTGTTAGAGCCTATCCCAGCTGCATTCAAGCGGAAGGCGGTGTACACCCTGGACAAGTCAACCCCTCATTGCAGCGCCAATACCAATAGACAGACAACATTCACACTCACATTCACACACTAGGGCCAATTTAGTGTTGCCAATTAACCTATCTCCAGGTGCATGTCTTTGGAGGTGGGAGGAAGCCGGAGTACCCGGAGAGAACCCACGCACTCACGGGGAGAAAATGCAAACCCCACACAGAAAGACCAGGGATTGAACCGAAGGCTCTTCGTATTGTGAGACACATGCCCTAACCCCTGTTACACCTTTCAAAAGAATTCAATACAACATTTTTTTGAAATTAAGAATATAAGAACAAAAAATAAACATTTAATTTTAAATGGGCTCAGCTGTTTGCAACTTGCTCTCAGTTACATTTTTCAAACCAAAAAAACAACAACAGGAACACCTCCAGCTGGTTTATTTTACCATGAGTGGTTAAACAGAACATACATTTTAAGCGTTCATATTGTACACAAATACTAATTATATTGAATACAAATTGCTCATCAGTCTGAGGAATTTGTTTGGTGTTCATGCTTGTCACTCACCGCTGTCTCGTACACACGTACATAAAAACTGCCAAAGAGAAACCACTAACAATTTGCAGTCATGTTGTTGCTATGATAGAAAATATATACAATGATAGCTAACGGTAGCTATTTATATCACTATCATTAGCGAGCAATACACAAAGCAAATGCGTATGCAGGTTACGTATGGGCGTACTTACCTAAAAGCTGTATGTGGACAGGATACAATGCTTAAAATACTATAGCGACCTCTAGGACTGCGCTTTAGGGTTGCAAACAGCCGCTTTTGCTGGGATCCTACTGAATTTTTCAAGGACTGATACAAATCGCCAGTTGTGGGTCATGCAGACTCACTAAATTGAAACCCAATCAACATCACTGGTCATTTTAACATGTGTATAAGTAGCATCATGATCAGCAATATAATTGCATATGATGTGATGTCAGTCAAGTTACATGACTGACATGTGTCGCTCAGTACAAGGCATGACGTAGTATTACTTGACCATAAAAACCTGGGGGACAGGGATGTTTAATTGAGGGGTGCATTTGGCCTTATGATGGCATTGTGTTTATATGTATGAGGGAAAATGTGTGTTGCTGTGTACATTGTTTAAGTGTTAATAGTAAAAAAAATGTATTTAGGCCATTTCATATTTCTCCTATTGTTTTTATGTGACACCATTTTTTTTCTATTTAGGAGCCCATGTGCTCCTAGTGAAAAAGCTGAGCGTGCGGCCCAGTATCTAGCAGCAGCAAAGTTGGCAGTTTGCTAACCAATAATTAGGGTTGGGTATCGAGTATCGATTGGAACCGGGACTAACTTTCCGATTCTCCCGGAATCGTTCAAAAGTTTGAATTTCGATTCCTAGTTTCGATACCCAGTCCGCCTACCGGAAAAAAAGAATAAGTCCGTCAACCGGAAGAAGAAGCCGCTGAACATCAACAAAGAAGCGCCCACCGCCGGAAGTGTTAGCATAGCCGAGCCTATGTAGCCGAGCGAGTCAGTCAAGCATGGATAGCGGGCGTCGGCGGTCGAAAGTGTGGCTTTATTTTACTAAAAAAAAATGAAATATCTGCGAAATGTAACACGTGCAACAGGACTGTTTCGTGCTTAGGAGGGTGCACGTCGACCATGATGAAGCACCTCCGAGTTCATGGAGTACAAATAAATGCGTGTCCCGTCTTCGACGCGCTGCGCCGACCGTCCTCCGCTGCCTCTTCCTCTGGCTCTGGCTCCGACGCCCAGCCTGGCACCTCGGTGACTGCGCTGCAGTCCGAATCCGGTAAGTAAAACAATATATATGCAATAAATAATGTGTTTTGCGCCAACGTTGAGGCAGCTAACAAATTAACCTGCATATTCTCATAGACAGTTTACAACCTGCTAGCCAGGCTCCGCGATGTGCTCAGCGTACTCCGTTCACCGTAGCGGCAATGGGGAAGATGTCGGTGCCACAGACGAAAGACTGCCACAGAAAGGTCACTGCACACATAGTCAAAAGACTGCATCCCTTTTCAGAGATGGAATCTCCAACATTTAGGTTAGTTAAGCAATAATGTTAGAACTAAGCTAATTGATACTGGGCTGAACAGTAACAGCAACATCACATGTTTGTTTATGTTTGCAGGGATATGGCGAAAAGTCTTGACACATTGATCCTGGCATGGTACAAGAAGAATCGGAATCGAGAATCGTCAGGAATCAGAATCGAAACAAAGAATCGGAATCGGAATCGTTCAAATTCAAACGATACCCAACCCTGCCAATAATAGTGTTATAATGTTGCATAAAGCAGCTGTTCACCATTTGTCTTAATCTATAAACTATATGTCCATCTTACTACAGTTTATGACCCAAAATATGTAATTTGTTGTTCTGAGGTGCTTTGCAAACACTGCAATCCAAACCTTTTGTTGCGTTCACAATCAGCCATCTTCATGGCGGCACAGACATGAGTCTTTGAGGTTATGACTGTGTGAATGTCCAATTAAAAATGACAGGAAAGATCAACAGTCTATGTTTAAATGCTTAAAAAAAAATGTTCCCAATCATTTCCTGCTCCTGTTTTTTTCCTTTTTGCACATTTATGCTCTACTTATTATCTGGTAACAATTGCATTCTCAGGCGTAACATACATTTTTTTCACACATATACTGTATTTAACAATATAAATAAAGGTCAGCCATACAATTTATCCACTTGGTTTTTGCTCACCTTTGTTGACAGGTTACTGTAACTATGATAAAATAATAAGATATACAGCATATAGACTTTATTTTTACTCTTACTGACAAAAAGGCTGGCAAAAATCCACTTGATATACTCCAGCATTGTATTGATGGGACCCATTACCTCCCCGCTTGGCACTCAGCATCAAGGGCTGGAATTGGGGGTTAAATCACCAAAAATTATTCCCGGGCGCGGCCCCCGCTGCTGCTCACTGCTCCCCTCATCTCCCAGGGGGTGATTAAGGGTGATGGGTCAAATGCAGAGAATAATTTCGCCACACCTAGTGTGTGTGTGACAATCATGGGTACTTTAACTTAACTTAATATGGCTGGAGATTCTTGTTTATATAAGATACAAGACAAGATTATATTATGTACTATTCAGGCGAACCTAAAATATCTAAACGTCAGTCAGTCACGAAGTAAAATCATTTTTCATAGACAATTTCATGAGTGTATAGTTATCTTCACGCCCAGGGTAAACTTCTTTGTCATGCTTTCTTACATCCATTGAGTGGCAGAACCTACACACAATCCTCAAGTGTGTATAGTGGAAGCACAATACAGTTGTGCTGACGTGCTATCCCTTGACTTCAATCAATGCCAGTCAGATATTTGGTTGGGTAAATTTTGCTCAATTTTGTCAATTCTATTTAAACGTGGGGTGGTTTGTTTGCACGAGTGTGGAAGATAACAGGAGCTCTTGTGTCACATACCTAAAAGAACCTGTCAGACCTGAATAACCAGAATTCCAGATTCAAAGCCCGCTCTGCGTGTGTTTGCATATGTGCACGTAAAAGAATCAGAGGCTGTCTGTAGCTAGCCAATTTGAGCACCGGGTGTCAAGTTACCTGGTAGACACTAATAAGTGAGTCAGCTCCATATGAAGCCTGCAAGCTCTTTGATATAATTTAAATTGATTAGTTGATTAGCAGTAGCTACACCAGAGTTTTGTAGGAATTCATGAATTCACAAAATCTGGCTATTTTAAAATGCAGCCTAAGTATTTTAGTTTTGTGTATTTTTTTAAGTATAAATATTTTTTGGGTTTGTTAAAACATGTAATTTATGTCCATGGAAAAAAAATTACATTAAAAGCCATTAATTGAATTGACATAGGGACGTAAAGTTAAAGTTAAATTTAAAGTACCACTGACACACACTAGGTGTGGTGAAATTAACCTCTGCATTTGACCCATTCCTTTGTTCCACCCCCTGGGAGGTGAGGGGAGCAGTGAGCAGCAGCGGTGGCCGCGCTCGGTAATTATTTTGGTGATTTAACCCCCAATTCCAACATGTAAATTTGAAATCAAAGTTAATATGACCAAAGTTATCATGTTTACGATTATCATGGTATGGTTGAGTGTGCTCAAAAAATACTTACACACACAATGAAAACTTTTTTTTTTTTTTTAATAAATAAAAACAGACACACAATATACTTACATTGGCATAAAAAAAAAATCCATATTGTTCTGGCTTCGTAAGAACCATATTGAGGAACACTTATCGAGAGCACTAACATATCGGAAGGCTACGGTGTTGGCCGTAAAAGCTAACTACTGCAAGAGATAAGCGAGCTTCTACGTCAGCACGAACCCTGATTAGACACCAATTTGTACTGACTGAAAAACATGAACAATCATTTTACAGTATCTGTAAAGTATTAGCCCACATTTAATGTTTTGTTTGTACAAAACTAGCTCGACAAGGTATGATCATATTAGTACAATGTACTAATATGATCCACTTTAAGAAAAACTTCAAACTTAAAGTGTTTACAAAGTACAAAGAAGAACCATGATAAAAATTCTGAAGATATTCCATCCTTCCATTCATTCATTCTCAAAATAATCTTACTCATCTCAACAAATGAAATATAACTTACTTCACCAATTATTATTTATTTATTTATTTTTATTGTGATTACTTATGGAGTATATTGTATATAAATTGAGAACAGGAAGGGAAAAAAAGTTTTAGCAACTATTATGTAAAAAAAAAAAAAAAAGGGATAGGATTAAATAAACTCTGCTTCTTCTTACTCCTTTACGAACATTTTGAAAAGAGAAACTGGAAATTGTGATGTATCATTTTGTATTTTTGCCTGTTCGAAATAAACTCAAACTCAACTCAACTCAACTGTAGTGTACGGTGATGTGCTGCATGTATCATGATCAATAGTATAGTGACTTACTCGATGAACAGTTGTCTGTTTTGTTCAGTTTATTTGGACAATCCATTAATTTGGCAAAACTTGGCTGAAAAATTCCAGATTTGCAACGCGAGCATGTCACACTCTCTTGGCTTCCGTCTGCTACAATGTTTCAGCCTCTTCTTTGTGGTCGCCTCTATAAGCAGCAGTTCATCCTCCGTATATTTAATTTCAAAAATATATGGTTGTGAATTCTCATTTGTCCAAAAATAGTCATCTTCGTTGTCTATTACCAAGTCTGTCACATTTAGAAAACACACTTGTGTTTCATTCAGGGAGTAGGAACAAAGTTCTCCTCTGCCCCACTCTCCCTTAAGTAAGGGAGAGTGGGGCAGATTCTGATTCCAATCAATGCAAGTCTTCTGAATAAAATATCTTTAACGTGTTAAAAAAAAAGCATGTACAGTCGCAGTCTACATCAATTTTTTTATTGTGATAGAGTGATTGGAGCACATACTTGTTGGTAACAAAAAACATTAATGAAGTTTGGTTCTTTTACGAATTTATTATGGGCCTATTGAAAATGGGACCAAATCTGCTGGGTCAAAAATATACATACAGCAACATACATTACCAATTTTGGTGATGTAGAAAAGTTTTAACCAAATCAAATTAGCTTCATGGCGTGGAGGAGACCCTGGCCCAAGTGGAGGAGTTCAAGTATCTAGAAGTCTTGTTCACGAGTGGGGGAAGAGTGGATCGTGAGATCGACAGGCGGATCGGTGCGGCGTCTTCAGTAATGCGGACGTTGTATCGATCCGTTGTGGTGAAGAAGGAGCTGAGCCGGAAGGCAAAGCTCTCAATTTACCGGTCGATCTACGTTCCCATCCTCACCTATGGTCATGAGCTCTGGGTCATGACCGAAAGGATAAGATCACGGGTACAAGCGGCCGAAATGAGTTTCCTCCGCCGTGTGGCGGGGCTCTCTCTTAGAGACAGGGTGAGAAGCTCTGCCATCCGGGAGGAGCTCAACGTAAAGCCGCTGGTCCTCCACATCAAGAGGAGCCAGATGAGGTGGTTCGGGCATCTGGTCAGGATGCCACCCGAACGCCTCCCTAGGGAGGTGTTTAGGGCACGTCCAGCTGGTAGGAGGCCACGGGGAAGACCCAGGACACGTTGGGAAGACTATGTCTCCTGGCTGGCCTGGGAACGCCTCGGGATCCCCCGGGAAGAGCTAGACAAAGTGGCTGGAGAGAGGGAAGTCTGGGCTTCCCTGCTTAGGCTGCTGCCCCCGCGACCCGACCCCGGATAAGCGGAAGATGATGGATGGATGGATGGATGGCGTGGTCTCTTAACTCCATGTGAGTGATTATGATTGACGACACCTGTTGACTTCTCTGAGCCCATTTAAATAGGGCTCATGTGATGCAGTCATTAGACTCGGTTACAAACGCGACAATGGGAAAGTCAAACGAACTCAGCACAGATCGGAAAAAAATAATCATTGACTTGAACAATTCAGGAAAGTCACTTGAAGCCATTTCAAAGCAGCTTAAGGTTCCAAGAGAAACTGTACATACAATTGTTGGTAACTATAGAGTGCATGACACAGTTTTGTCACTGCCACAATCAGGAAGAAAACGTAAGCTGCTGTGAGAAAATTGGTCAGGATGATCAAGAGCCAACCGAGAACCAACAAAAAGCAGGTCTCCAATCTATTGGAAGCTGCTGCAACACAAGTGTCAGTGTCCACACAGTCAAGCGTGTTTAGCATCGCCATGGCCTTAGAGATATGAGACTCTGAACTACTTCTTCAAACAGCTGCCCGTTAACAGCAGATCAAACTCCTTGTCAAAAAGTACTACTATTTTTGAGACTTTCCGCGGGACGGACTGTAAATGCTGGCGGGCTGTAGCATGGGGACCCCTGCTCTAGAATATATTAATCTTCATGTTAATTTCCTATAAATATCTGCTTATTTTCTGCTGTAACGTGCATCCATGTACACTCTTTGAACTTTACTATGCACTTATATTTCCTGTTGTTTCAAGGCAGCCTAGCAGCTAGCTATCTGCTGAAACAGTTTAATACCCAAAAATATGGAACATCTTCCAAACAAACGTATACAGCAATATGCATGGTTTTCTTCCAATTTGACTTCGTTCAGTCCTCAGCCGCTCTATTTTCTGACCAGATGTTAACTGATGAAGCGTTAAGCCACCTGAGGCCTTCACCTGAGCACTGTTTGTCATGCTGGCAGTCTCCATGGTAGCAAAGGAAAACAATGCAGCGGGTAATGCATTACCATGGTGCTAACTCAGAGCTGCTCTTCAAATGTGTAACCAAGAGTTCACCTAAACCCGGTTGAGTGAATGGATGAATGCTAATTGTTAAAAAAGAAAAAAGAGAATCTACTATACTAGTTAGAGATGGGTATCTTTCATATTTGAACAGACAGTACTGTACAGTACCAATGTCTAGGTATTGGGAATTGGTACTCACCAGAACCAATATTCAGTACTTTAATGTGTGTTTTTGTGGTACTAAATAGTAGTCTGTTTGATAATAAAATGTTTTTATTTTTTTAATTCAACACTGAGCTGATAACAACTCCATCTATCCATCCATCCATCCATCCATCTTCTTCCGCTTATCCGAGGTCGGGTCGCGGGGGCAGCAGCCAAAGCAGTTAAGCCCAGACTTCCCTCTCCCCACCCACTTCGTCCAGCTCCTCCAGTGAGATCCCGAGGCCTTCCCAGTCCAGCCGGGAGAGATAGTCTTCCCAACGTGTCCTGGGTCTTCCCCGTGGCCTCCTAAAGGTCGGAAGTGCCCGAAACACCACCGTTGGGAGGCGTTCGGGTGACATCCTGAGCAGATGCCCGAACTGTCCAGTCTAATCATTATAGCTTGTTTTTTTACACTTATGAGTCTAATTTGCAAGTGTGCATTAATTTCAGTTTGTCCTGTGTGTTGCCATAGTCAGGAAGTATTTTACTGGCATTGAAGGGGAACTGCACATGTCATTTTTGGGGGGGATTTTAAAGATGATAAAAAGAATACTTGCAAGATGTGGCTAATGGAGTCACTGTTGTAGCCTTCAAAGCCCTCTAAAACAACTTCAAGACCCTCCATTAACGCGTTATATACACGCTGCAAATTTATATATAATGTATTAACAGACACAATCATAACAATATGTAATATGTACAATATATACCATTTTTGTTCATTTTATGCATAGCCGGAACTAATTCTTCGGCACATTTATTTTCGTTTCCATAGCAGTGCACTTCCGACTTACTTCCTGCAACAAACTTGTTCCTACTCTCGGAATCAAACCCTAGTGTATTTTCTAAATATGGCATACTTAGAAATAGACAATGAAGTAGACTTTTTTTGGGCAAATTAGGATTCACAACCATATCTTTTTAGAACTAAATATACGGAGGATGAACAGATTATAAAAGCGAGCACGAAGAAGAGGCTTAAACGTTGGAGCAGTCGGAAGCCGAGAGAGTGCTAATTGGTCGCGCTGCAAATCTGTAACTTTGAGCCAAGCTATGCCGAACTAATGAAATAATTACCCAAATCTATTGGAAACATCCCCGGCCAGCTGGACCAAACGGACAACTGTCTATCGAGTAAGTCACCATACTATTGATCATGACACATGCAGCACATCACTGTAAACGAATATGCTGTCGAGCTAGCTGTGTACAAACAAAACATGAAATGTGGGCTAATACGTCACAGATACTGTAATATCATCGTTAATGTTTTTCAGTCAGTACAAATTGGTGTTCTATTGCAGTGTTGTGCATTACAAACCCCAACGCGTTTTGTGCTGACGAAGATGTTTTCAGTAGTTAACTTTTACGGCTAATACCATAGCATGCTAGAAAAAGAGTTCCTCGGTGTTCGCTCTTACAATAACAATGCCGCTACAGCTTGGTTATTATTCTGGTTACGGAACATAAAGTATTGTTGACGGTTTTTGAATGCATTTTTAAAGTGTTTCAGAGATTAGAATGGATTGCTCCCATTAGCTGCATTGCTAGCCATGGGGGAAAGGGGCTAATGTGTACCCGCTAGAGCAGTGGTTCTCACTGCTAATGAGTACCATCATTTGAAAAGTCACCCACTAAAGAGTGAAAAGTGCTTGAAACTCTGCATGTCAACATCTGTCTTCGGTGCCACACCCACAAAATGCCGAAGCAACCATTTCTAGATCAACACCGTATGAAAAAAAAAAAGTCTACAACAGAAGGAGATAAAATCTGCAGTGACCTACCACATAGCAAAGGACATACACAATTTGATTTCCTATTATGCAGCATTTTTATTTGACAGTTATTGAAATATCTTCTGTGACATCATGCACAAAAGTGCACTTTATTTGTTTTAAACTATTGTAGTGGCGTTCTGTACAGAAAGTGCACTTAAATCTAGTAGTTTTTTATATGTCATCTTAGTGACATCATGCACAAAAGTGCACTAATAGCTTGTTTTAAAATGTCTGTGACAATCTTGCTTTTTCTGTTTTGGAAATTACATGAATGTTTGAGCCACTGCTTAATAACTGTTAATACAGTTTTGATAAATTGACTTAGTCATGATTTCCCTCTCTGCATGAAAGTTTAAAATTAGCATACATTAATGCAGTATGAAGAAGAATGTTTAAATGCAGACACATAGTATCATCATACTGCTGTGATTATATGCATGAAGTTATAATTCAAGGCTAAGGCAAAATATCGAGATATATATGGTGTATCATGACATGGCCTAAAAATATCGAGATATTAATAAAAGGCCATATCGCCCAGCCCTATTGTGAAAAACAATAGGCAAACGTTTTTAAGAAGTGAAGTTCCCCTTTAAATTGTCTTTTGTTGACACAAAATGTTTGTAAGTATGACAGTACATTCACACCAGCTATTTGATTATAGCATCCCTTTTAGTTGTAGTTTTGATTGCCAAATTTGAAAGTGGTAATTGCCATGGAAAATTGCCAATGCTAATCAATAGCATGTATATGGCAAGTAGTCAATGTAATTCAGCAACGAGATAGTGCATTTTGAAAAGAGGCGATTTACTTTTCAGCACTCTTTATCAGGCATGCTTGCTTTATTGGCATGGAAAATTGCAGCATTTACCAAAAGGCAGTCCGCTGTGAATACGCCTGTTTGCCCGCCAATTGCTTGAGCTTGTGCTTAGTCTAAAAGGCATGTGATGTCACAAACAACAAAAGGCATCAAAAATGCATTTGATTCATGTGAATTGGCCCTAGTGTGTGAATGTGAGTGTGAATGTTGTCTATCTGTGTTGGCCCTGCGATGAGGTGGCGACTTGTCCAGGGTGTACCCCGCCTACCGCCCGAATGCAGCTGAGAGAGGCTCCAGCGACCCCCCGCGACCCCGAAAGGGACAAACGGTAGAAAATGGATGGATGGTTTAATCGGTACGCGGTAGTACTGACTGAATTATGTTTGTACGTATAAAAGGTACCCATTCCGAATGCTTATGGCCAATATGTTTACTAATACATTTCCAGTTGTATTTAATCCCTCACACCACAGTTTCTCTGCACAATGCTTTCTGACATACAGAAGACAATTGCATCATTGACCATGGTGCAGATGGATCTCTGCATTCCAGCACTCCAACAGCTTGACTGGGTTGCCGTCAAGAATTCGTTCCACTTAACATAACACCCACCATCATGACCTAAATGCTCAATTCTGTGCTCTATGGATGATTATCCCACTATTTCCCCCCATCTTGCTGAGACTGACGATTGATTATCAGTTCTAGAATACTTAAATATGTATTAATAACGAATCAAGGTATTATATATTTCATTTTGCTTCATTCAAACCATTCTAGTCTCTAGCTTTCACAGCTCTTCTATACCACAGTATGTCCGTTGTTCAGTCATGCACACACACACCCATTTGTGATTCTGCCCGTTTAACAATGTATGTACTATCCTAAGTATGTGACTGACTTATCAGTATTTTTGTATGTCAAGGATAACAGAAAAATACATTGAAGACCAGGTATAGGATGTGAATGAGAACAACACAAGGTGAATGTCGTAGGTCAGAGAAAAAAAACATCCCAAGAATTTGCCAATTCATTTTGAAAAATTATTTTCGTATTTTGTCTTCAGGAACCATCCATCAATCCATTTTCTACCGCTTGTCCCTTTTTGGAGTCACGGGGGGTTGTTGGAGCCTATCTCAGCTGCATCCGGGCTGTAGAAATGACACCTTTGCTTGATTGGCTCAACTCAAAGCATTAGGCACACAGTGAAAACAAAAAGGGAAACTGTGAATGACACAAGGATTAAGGCGATATGCATTTCTGTCCCCATATATTAGAAATGTACAGCAACGCAAACATTGTATGCATTATGAATGACAATATTCACAGGCATTGTATATGCATTATATATTTTTACAGTGCAACCTGCTTATCTCGACAATGCTCCGACTGGCTGACAAAGTCACAACATGGCCAAATCCAAACCAAAATAAAACTTGCTTGCATGTTTACTCCAGAGACACAAAGATATACAGTATATTGGCGCAATGGAGTATCATGTGTGGTTCTGAGTTGTGATTCATGGGTTTAGCTGTAGGGGCAATGGCGCTTTCCAACTAGTGAGAGCGACCAGCGCAAGATATAATATTTGCCAAACCACACCTCTGGCCACGTTGTTGTGTGAAGTGTGTCTTTCTGTGAGGTATACAGCGCTGTCTCTAGGGCCAATAAAAAGCTGATTTGTGCAGTCAGTCCACTAATACTAAAATATTTTATACTACTATCTAAACAGAGCTACTGTTGTAATTTAGTTGTATGTATTCGATGACAAAGCCTCCATCCATCCCATCCATCCATCTTTTACCGCTTGTCCCTCTCTTGGTCGCAGGGGTGACTGGAGCCTATCCCAGCTGGCGGGGTGGGGTACACCCTGGACAAGTCGTCACCTAATCACAGGGCCATAAAGCTTCCATACATCATCCCAAAACTTACAACATGCGGACTTTGTTTCTGCTAGGAGGCTTCAGCAGAGCGCACATGAGATCAATGCTAACTTTAGGTGATGCAGTTTGTGGTATTCTGCCGTGTCTATGTGTGGAGGGAACAGCGGCGTGCTGAAGGAGAGAGATGGCTGAAGGAAAAACGACAAGGCGGAATAAGAACAATGGGCCCAAAGAAAACGAGAATTGCTGTCAAAGGTTTTGCAATCACTTAAAAGTAAGACAGACACTGTATTGAAATGTTTTTACTGTCAAACGGAGCCAGCATTGTGCAACAGCACTAGATACATAATGCAGCACATACCAAGAAATCATCAAACAACCAAAAACTTATTACAAGTCTATTTTGGCAGCTAATACAATCTCATATGTTTGACATGCATAAAAAAATGTTTTATTCAAGTACCGGCATGTGTGAACATGTTAAGATCTACAGTTTGTATGTTGATACAAATGAATTGTTTGTCCAAAAATTAAACACTATTCCCCTTTTAACAACTTTCCAAATGTAGGAGTCTGTGTCAAAATGTTAAATAAATTGTACCTCAATTTAGAGTAAGTATGTATACATACAGGTACATCAAAGTTACAGAATGGGTTTTCTTCTTATTCAACAAATGTGTGTCAAATAAAATAAAAAAAACATAAAAATAAAAAAAAATAAAAAATATCATACTTAATCATATAATCCTTTTTTTTATTTAAATTGGTTCTTTATTATTTATTACCTGTTTTTTAGGTTACACTTGTAACTATAACATTAAAAAAAAATAGTATAGACTGATTTTCAAAAGGTAAAAGTGCCATTTCAATTGTAAGTGCATTTAAAAGAAAAAAAATGAAGGTCATCAGAAAAATCATTGTTTATTTAAACTATATTTCCTCCCATTGAGGTTATAAAGTGTGTTTTATTCAATTACTTGATAAGATTAACTTTTTAAATTAATTCTTGTTGCGCTAATTTATTATGTTATAAACAATAAAGGGGTGGTATTGTGAGCAATAAATGAAAGAAACACCCCTTTTTTTTTTCATTAATACCAAAACAAAAATGACTACAGTGTTCCACCTAAGTCGTTACATTGGGTCACCTTGCCGCTCGGTGTGTCAAGTTAATCTAATTAAAATATTTTCTATTCAAGACCAGCTCAAAGATACAACAGGGGTCTACCTTGTGTTATTATTAAACAAACTAAAGAGAAAGATTAAAGATTAAAACGTGACAATATTTCTTGTTTAAGAGAAAAGCTGTAGGGCATAGGGCAAAAGCTTTGGGCTAAACTTTTCGAGTCACACACAGGGGCAAACATAGCTGAGGTTTTACAAACAGCTGTCACTGACTTGAAACCATGGCATCGGTGATAAAGCACGTTATATGAAATGGGCTGTGCATGGCGGGATTGGAAACGGACATTAAGTTATTTTCGCACACTATAAAACTTGCAACCTACTACAGTGCTCCCTGCGCCACTCCTTGACTCGGATGGATTATACGTGTAGCTACTTCTTTCCCTAAGTAGCAGCTACTGCAGTGTTCATGTCGAGGCAAAAGTAGCTACAACTGCCATCAAATAAGTTAATCGAGATCATTAAGACAAGACAAAACAGCATTTTGGATATAATGGTTCATTACCCTGAGGGGAAACAGCAGTTTACACCAGCTCAGAAATAAGACAAATTACCCAGCTGCAATATAAGAGATGCCTAAGACCTTGTGAAGCTGCAGCTTTGTGTGAGAATACAACCCTTCAGTGTCACTCAATGCACTACTAAAGAGCATAGCTGAACATAGGAAAGAACTTAAGTTAAAAGCGCATGATTAGGTCATATATTCAAAGATACAAAACATTTCAAATTGCACTTGCCTCCTTTTGTGACTCAAAAAAATAAAGAAGCACAAAAATCCAGACGGGAAGTCCTGTGGGGAGTGCTCAGAGAGTATGGGGTACCGGACTGTCTTATTGTGGCGGTCCGCTCCCTGTATGATCAGTGTCAGAGCTTGGTCCGCATTGCTGGCAGTAAGTCGGACACGTTTCCAGTGAGGGTTGGACTCCGCCAAGGCTGTCCTTTGTCACCGATTCTGTTCATAACTTTTATGGACAGAATCTCTAGGCGCAGTTAAGGCGTTGAGGGGTTCCGGTTTGGTGGCCGCGGGATTAGGTCTCTGCTTTTTGCAGATGATGTGGTCCTGATGGCTTCATCTGGCCGGGATCTTCAGCTCTCACTGGATCGGTTCGCAGCCGAGTGTGAAGCGACCGGAATGAGAATCAGCACCTCCAAGTCCGAGTCCATGGTTCTCGCCCGGAAAAGGGTGGAGTGCCATCTCCGGGTTGGGGAGGAGACCCTACCCCAAGTGGAGGAGTTCAAGTACCTAGGAGTCTTGTTCACGAGTGGGGGAAGAGTGGATCGTGAGATCGACAGGCGGATCGGTGCGGCGTCTTCAGTAATGCGAACGTTGTATCGATCCGTTGTGGGGAAGAAGGAGCTAAGCCGGAAGGCAAAGCTCTCAATTTACCGGTCGATCTACGTTCCCATCCTCACCTATGGTCATGAGCTTTGGGTCATGACCGAAAGGATAAGATCACGGGTACAAGCGGCCGAAATGAGTTTCCTCCGCCGGGTGGCGGGGCTCTCCCTTAGAGATAGGGTGAGAAGCTCTGCCATCCGGGAGGAACTCAAAGTAAAGCCGCTGCTTCTCCACATCGAGAGGAGCCAGATGAGGTGGCTCGGGCATCTGGTCAGGATGCCACCCGAACGCCTCCCTAGGGAGGTGTTTAGGGCACGTCCAGTCGGCAGGAGGCCACGGGGAAGACCCAGGACACGTTGGGAAGACTATGTCTCCCGGCTGGCCTGGGAACGCCTCGGAATCCCCCGGGAAGAGCTAGACGAAGTGGCTGGTGAGAGGGAAGTCTGGGCTTCCCTGCTTAAGCTGCTGCCCCCGCGACCCGACCTCGGATAAGCGGAAGATGATGGATGGATGGATGGAAAAATCCAGATATTTCGTCATTGTAGTTTTTTTAAGTCATAAAATATTGTCTGCATCGTCTTGTCTTGTAAGCTGAGTGCATTGTCAGACCCCTACTCAATAGCCTTATTTAATTGATCTCATTTACAACCTACAGGTCATTTTTGTCTCTACATAGTCACACATTTACAGTTTTCCTCTATTATTGCAGACTGCAATAATCACATGACACATCTTCAAAGGAGAAATGTACTCCAACAAGTGTCTTCTATTTATGTTTTTATTAAGAAAGTGATGGTTAACATGTGTAACTGATAAGGACAGATCGCAGAGCTGTCATTCTATTCCTCAGCTGCATTGCTCACATGTACACAGTACAGTGGACAAGCCTAAAAAAGGAGGAAGATTATACATTTTGAGTCTGTAATGATATGAAAAATACATCACAGTAGCTTTTGCCAAATGCCAATGCGATGTTTGGCAGTATATACAATGGACACTACATTTATATATATATATATATATATATATATATATATATATATATATATATATATATATATATATATATATATATATATATATATATATATATATATATATATGTATAATATATTATTCATATATTATATATTATATATATCATATATTATTTATTATTATTATTGTTTATTGTGAGCGAACTGTGGTGCTGAATTTCCCCCAGGGATTAATAAAGTACTTTCTATTCTATTCTATTTAGGGAGTATACCTTACAGTATGTTTCCAGTTTTACTCAGGTTTTGTGTTTATTGTTCTTCATTTTCCTGTAGTCCTTCTCTTATAAAGACTAGACAAACCAGTTTTTTCTTCTTCTTGGCTCTTTATCTCTCTCCCCCACACCCCTCTTGAATCATTCATTTACACCACTACAACCCCAGACATATACACCCACCCACCCCTCCCCCATCTGACAGGTCTACCATATCACCTGTGCGCCCCTCCCTGTTCCTCTCTGACGTTACAGGAGCGTCAATCCAGATCCCTCCCTGTGTTTCCTTTCACCAACACTTAATTCACTCCCCTACAATCAATAGAAACTAGGAAAAGGAGGAGAACAGGTACCTGCTCCCTGCCGCCTTGCAAGAAACGCCCAGTAAAGTCATGCGTATGAAGGCAAGGACCTTGAAGGACGATGAAGGACATTGAGGCTTGGCTGTGTTTAATAAGGAATTTGGAATTTCGTCTATTGCCAGACGTTCAGGTGTCATTGTGGCTTGCTAACTTATTTACCCATTTTATTTTGTTGCCTCTATGTCTGTCTACACCTGGCCCAGCAATGCACTTTGTGACTGAGGAAAGAACTAGCAAGACCAATTTTAGACTTATATCTGTGGAATAATATTTTTATACTTGTTACTCAACAAACAACACATACAACCACACAAAAGTCTTTAACCTGATACTGGCACACTAAAACACATACTAGCCTGTTTAGATGAATATTACAAATCAGGCCACACCAACTGTTGTTCAAAACAAACATTTTCTTTCCTTCAACAGGGTGAAGACTTTACAAAACTTGTTTTTCAGCCTTTGCTTTGAGTTTGTGAAGCCTTGTCTTGGCTTGTCTGGTGTTAGGCATGGGCATTCGACCAAATTCCCTTGTTAAAACTGAAAATGAACAATTGTTTTTAAATATTAGTTCTAAATTGATTTGGGAAAGTATTTTTCGTAATGTTTTGAAACACTGTTGCTAACATATTGTACTGTGGAAAAATAATGCTTCTAAGAAGAGCTGACACAAGCTATCAAGCTTATGCGACGCAGTTCTTCTTCAGACAATAATCCTATTAAGACTGACACAGTAATGGCTTTGTCCCCTCACACAAGTCTGTTAACAAAATATTCAGGAATAATTTCACATATCACTCCATTTTTTAGAAAGGCCTGACGATCAAAATATAATCCGCTTCCTATTTTCCTTTTAATCGTGATTTGCAACCAATCATGTCTGTCCCTGCCTTAGTTCTCAGTGTAAACGCACTTATGCGCTCAAAATCCCAAGTATGAAAGTGTACGAATTGAGAATTTTTTTCCAGAAAGCAAGGACTTTCAATTAACATGGGTACTCCGGCTTCCTCCCACTTCCAAAGACATGCACCTGGGGATAGGTTGATTGGCAACACTAAATTGGCCCTAGTGTGTGAATGTGAGTGTGAATGTTGTCTGTCTATCTGTGTTGGCCCTGCGATGAGGTGGCGACTTGTCCAGGGTGTACCCCGCCTTCCGCCCGACCGTAGCTGAGATAGGCGCCAGCGCCCCCCGCGACCCCAAAAGGGAATAAGCGGTAGAAAATGGATGGATGGATGGATGACTTTGCACATGTGGGGAGATTATATTTGATTATATTGTTTTTTTTATTTAAAAATGTATACAATTGTATGTATACAATTGTATGTATACAATTTTTCAGGCTTTTTGATGATGTGAGGACACAAATGCCTTCCAATGCGCTTAGAAGCATGCAAACTATTCTGGTCTGGACTAAAAAAGTAACCTAGTGTAGGACTGGGCGATATATGGAATATACTCGATATATCGCAGGTATGTCTTTGTGCGATGTACAAAATGACTATATCTTGAGTATATGTTCTCACGCAGTTGCTTTTAGCTGCGGGCATTACACTACGAGCGTTTCTCACTCTTTCTTGTCTCTCCTCCGTACAGTGACATAAAACAAGCGCACCCTCTTTAATATGTCACATAGTGTCGCACGTGCAACGTTACACGCCCTCGCGAGGCAGAGAGGAAGCAGCCTGAGTAACGTTAGCTGTGGTGCAAGCGGAGCGGTGCGAATGGTAATACGAGAGAAAGAAGGTGCGAATCTGGTGACAAATAAAGGAAGAAGAATTAATTCCCAAGCAAAACAGCAAGGGGTCCATCGTCTGGCAGTGGTTTGGCTTCAAGCGGGAAGATTTCGAACAGACAACCGTAAATATGTCAAGTATGCAGCAAAAGCATAGCTACAAAAAGTAGCTGCACTACTAATTTGTAGCAGCATTTGAAATGTCACCTTGGAGCAGTGGTTCTCAAATGGGGGTACGCGTACCCCTGGGGGTAATTGAAGGTATGCCAACAATTCAAAAATCCTTTCAAAATATATGTATTGAATAATATTTTTAAAATTTTATTTTAATCTTCTATTTTTTTCTCCCCCCCTTCCCCCCTTTGTTTACCTTTATCTCATCTTTTTTGTAAGGGGCGCTGGAAGCCGGCAGACCCGTCAGCGATCCTGTTCTGTCTCCCTGTAATGTTTGTCTAAACTTGAATGGGATTGTGCTGAAAATTTTAATTTTCCTGAAGGAACTCTCCTGACGGAATAAATAAAGTACTATCTAATCTAATCTAATCTAATCTAATACTTCAACAAAATATGAATGTAAATTCATCAACTATGAAAAGAAAAGCAACAATGCAATATTCAGTGTTGACAGCTAAAAAATTTTGTGGATATGTTCCATAAATATTGATGTTAAAGATTTATTTTTTTGTGAAGAAATGTTGAGAATTAAGTTTATGAATCCAGATGGATCTGTATTAAAATCCCCAAGGAAGGCACTTTAAGTTGATGATTACTTCTATGTGTAGAAATCTTTATTTATAATTGAATCACTTGTTTATTTTTCAACACGTTTTTAGGTATTTTTATATCTTTTTTCCAAATAGTTCAAGAAAGACCACTACAAATAAACAATATTTTGCACGGTTATACAATTGAATAAATTAGAAACTGATGACATAGTGCTGTATTTTACTTCTTAATCTCTTTTTTTCCAACCAAAAATGCTTTGCTCTGATTAGGGGGGGGTACTTGAATTACAAAAAAATTCACAGAGGGTACATCACTGAAAAAAAGTTGAGAACCACTGCGCTAGAGAATGAAGAGTGGTTGAAACTTTGCATGCCAACAACACTGGCCGGTGCCACCAACAAAATGCCCAAGCAACCACCACTGACCCAATTGAGCCTGCCGTCTTCCATTTTCACATCTACACCGTATGAAAAAAATAGTCAAAAACAGGTGATAACATCCACCGTAACCTGCCACATAGCGAAGGACATACAGTACTTGATTTCCTATTATGCAGCTAATTTTTATTTGACAGTTATTGAAATATCTTGTGTGACATCATGCACTAAAGTGCACTTTATTTGTTTTAAACTTTTGGAGTGCCGTTCTTTACAAAAATTGTACTTTAATTTAGTGTTGTTTTGATATGTCATCTTAGTGACATCATGCACAAAAGTGTACTAATAGCTTGTATAAAAATGTCTGACAATCTTGCACTTTCTGTTTTGGAAATTACATGAATGTTTGTGCCACTGCTAAATAAGTGTTTAATAAATACAGTTTTAGTAAATTGACTTAGTTGTGATTTCTCTCTGTGCATGAAAGTTTAAAATGAGCATATATAAATGCAGTATGAGCAAAAATGTTTTAATGTAGACATATAGAATCATCATACTGGTGTGATTATATGCATCAAGTGTTCATTCAAGGCTAAGGCAAAATATCGAGATATATATTGTGTATCGTGACATGGCCTAAAAATATCGAGATGTTAATAAAAGGCCATATCGCCCAGCCCTAACATATTGTCATTTTAGTGCAATGTGGTTTGCGCGCTTATATTTTTGTCAGCTGACCAAATACTGCTCTCGGTTAAGTTATGCAAAAAAATTGTGCCTCGATTGGACTGTGGATGTGATGTGTATATTGTCCAATGATCTCACCAGTTATGATCCGCTGCCCGGTGTGACGCCAAATTTTGTGCCCAGCGAAATAAGTGCTCAGGGGGGGGGGGGGTGCGCATGCGCGCACCTGCGCAGTCCAGTGCGCAGTGACCAGCCGGGCAGTTTTTTGGCAGGGCGGCGTCATTGACAAACCAACGTGTGTGTAGCGAGAGAGAGACCATCCTAAAAGTGATTTAGCGAGTTAATAGCCTGAGACAATATATATCACAGTAACTTTGGTATGATACGTTTTTTCTTTTAGCTAACAATATCAGCAAATCCAAGTTTAATTAATGAGTATATCTCGTATGCACTCTCAGAGGCCACAGGTGCAATTATTTGGCAAGCCGTCCCATACACACTAGGGTGGGCATATATTTCGCACTTAAGGCGCTAAATATATGCCCCGACACGCTAGGGCACGTATTTCGCAGCGAGCACTTATTTCGCTTGACACCGGATCATATTCTGATTGGATTTTTGAGTCATTTGTGTTTTCTGATGGTTTTGGACTCCTTTGGATACTGTTTGTGCAGCTCCTGGGTTGGTGCACAAACAGATAATGGCAATTATGACGTCACATCGATAATGTAAATGATAACGATGGTAAAACATTTAGCAATAAAATGAGCCAATAATAATAAAGGCTTATCCATTTCGTGTTTGTCGTTGGTCTCTCTGTTGTGGCTTGTGCTGCTGCCTAGCTATTTTCTTAATTCAGTTTTTTTTTGTAATGATTCCATAAAAAGTACAATTTATATCTGATCTAAAAAGAACAACTTTATTTAAATTACAATTTAGCAAAAAGTAAGTAGAGCAAAGCATTTTTTTTGTTTTAAATTGGGGATTTTATTTTAAAAAACCCCGTTTCCATATGAGTTGGGAAATTGTGTTAGATGTAAATATAAACGGAATACAATGATTTGCAAATCATTTTCAACCCATATTCAGTTGAATATGCTACAAAGACAACATATTTGATGTGAAAGCTGATAAACATTTTTTTTTTTGGCAAATAATCATTAGCTTTAGAATTTGATGCCAGTAACACGTGACAAAGAAGTTGGGAAAGGTGGCACTAAATACTGGTAAAGTTGAGGAATGCTCATCAAACACTTATATGGAACATCCCACAGGTGTGCAGGCTAATTGGGAACAGTTGGGTGCTATGATTGGGTATAAAAGCAGCTTACATGAAATGCTAAGTAATTCACAAACAAGGATGGGGCGAGGGTCACCACTTTGTAAGCAAATTGTGGAACAGTTTTAGAACAACATTTCTCAACGAGCAATTGGAAGGAATTTAGGGATTTTACCTTCTGCGGTCTGTAAAATCATCAAAAGGTTCAGAGAATCTGGAGAAATCACTCCACGTAGCGATGATATTACGGACCTTTGACCCCTCAGGCGGTACTGCATCAAAAACCGACATCAGTGAGTAAGGAATATCACCACATGGGCTCAGGAACACTTCATAAAATCACTGTCAGTAACTACAGTTGGTCGATAGATCTGTAAGTGCAAGTTAAAACTACTATGCAAAGCCACACCCATTTATCAACAACACCCAGAAACGCAGCCGGTTTCGCTGGGCCCGAGCTCATCTAAGATGGACTGATGCAAAGTGGAAAAGTGTTCTGTGGTCTGACGAGTCCACATTTCAAATTATATTTGGAAACAGAGGACGTGGTGTCCTCCAGAACAAACAGGAAAATAACCATTCGGATTGTAATAGGTGCAAAGTTCAAAAGCCAGCATCTGTGATGGTATGGGGGTGTATTAGTGCCCAAGGCATGGGTAACTTACACATCTGTGAAGGCACCATCTATGCTGAAAGGTACATACAGGTTTTGGAGCAACATATTTTGTCATCCAAGCAACGTTATCATGCACCCCTGCTTACTTCAGCAAGACAAGCGTTACAACAGCGTGGCTTCGTAAAAAAAGTGCGGGTACTTTCCTGGCCTGCCTGCAGTCCAGACCTGTCTGTCATCGAAAATGTGTGGCGCATTATGAAGCGTAAAATACGACAGCGGATACCCAGGGCTGTTGAACGACTGAAGCTCTACATAAAACAAGAATGGGAAAGAATTCCACTTTCAAAGCTTCAACAATTAGTTTCCTCAGTTCCCAAACATTTATTGAGTGTTGTTAAAAGAAAAGATGATGTAACACAGTGGTGAACATGCCCTTTCCCAACTACTTCGGCACGTGTTGCCACCATGAAATTCTAAGTTAATGATTATTCGCAAAAAAAAAATTAAGTTTATGAGTTTGAACATCAAATATGTTGTCTTTGTAGTGCATTCAATTGAATATGGGTTGAAAAGGATTTGCAAATCATTGTATTCTGTTTATATTTACATCTAACACAATTTCCCAACTCATATGGAAACGGGGTTTGTATATATATATATATATATATATATATATATATATATATACATATATATACAAAGGTCCTGCAGTCCTGGGTTCAATCCCAGGCTCGGGATCTTTCTGTGTGGAGTTTGCATGTTCTCCCCGTGAATGCGTGGGTTCCCTCCGGGTACTCCGGCTTCCTCCCACTTCCAAAGACATGCACCTGGGGATAGGTTGATTGGCAACACTAAATTGGCCCTAGTGTGTGAATGGGAGTGTAAATGTTGTCTGTCTATCTGTGTTGGCCCTGCGATGAGGTGGCGACTTGTCCATGGTGTACGCCGCCTTCCCCCGCGCGACCCCAAAAGGGAATAAGCGGTAGAAAAGGGATGGATGGATATATATATGTGTTTGTGTAGGCCCTGCGATGAGGTGGCGACTTGTCCAGGGTGTACCCGCCTTCCGCCCGCTTGTAGCTGAGATAGGCACCAGCGCCCCCTGCGACCCCAAAGGGAATAAGCGGTAGAAAAATGTATGGATGGATGGATATATACAGTATGTGTGTGTGTATATATATATATATATATATATATATATATATATTTATATACAGACAGTATATATATATATCAGTGGTTCTTAACCTTGTTGGAGGTACCAAACCCCACCAGTTTCATATGCGCATTCACCGAACCCTTCTTAAGTGAAAAATAAAAATTAAAAATTTAATTTAATATAAATTTATAAATATTAATCATGAAATGATGTTATTATTTTAAAGAAATACTAATAAATATATATTTTTTACAAACAGAAAGTTACAGGAATGTACACATAATCCCATGTTTACATCTCATTGTGCAACATGTAAATGTTTCAGTGGGAACTAAATGCGATATCTGAAAGGGGTACAAATTATTTCCAAAGCAGGAACCCAACCAGACATAAAATACTACTACACAGCTCATGAAACACAATATTTTTTGCAATTGTAAGTGGGCCAAAACACTTATATTAGAAAATAATCTCATGGAAATAACTGCTGTCATTTGATTATAATAATAAAACATTTAACTTGTTATTTAGTCAGGTTCGGGACAGGTGTGCTGCTGGTGTGGCCACACTGCATGTGCACGTCTGACGTCGCTCACATGTGCTCCACTGAATGCTCAAGAAGTTTTTACGTTTTTTTCATGCATATGGAAAATTAGAGGGAACATTGTTTGGGGGTATCCATAATACGTCGATAGGGAGAAGTTTTTATTTACACGATGAGTCGGGTGGGTCTTGACCTCCGCGGCGGAGGCTCCGCCAAACCCCTGAGGCCGACTTAACGAACCCCTAGGGTTTGATCGAACCCAGGTTAAGAACCACTGATACATATATACATATATATATATATATATATATGTATATATATATATATATATATATATATATGTGTGTATATATACACATATATATATATATATATATATATATATATATATATATATATATATATATATATATATATATATACATACATAGGGCAGCACGGTGGGAGATGGGTTAGTGCGTCTGCCTCACAATACGAAGGTCCTGGGTTCGATCCTGCGCACGGGATCTTTCTGTGTGGCGTTTGCATGTTCTCTCCGTGTACTCCGGCTTCAACCCACCTCCAAAGATATGCACCTGGGGATAGGTTGATATGCAACACTAAATTGGCCCTAGTGTGTGAATGTGAGTGTGAATGTTGTCTGTCTATCTGTGCTGGCCCTGCGATGTGGCGGCGATTTGTCCAGGGGGTATCCCGCCTTCCGCTCGATTGTAGCTGAGATAGGCTCCAGCGCCCCCCGTGACCCCGAAGGAATAAGCGGTAGGAAATGGATGGAGGGATGGACATTAAAATAAGATATACATTCAAAGATTTTAGCCAGGAACACCAACCTGCCAACTGCTTCACGATGATGTGTGACAGTCTGTGTTACATTACCAAAAAATGGAATTGAATTAGTAACGGAATTACTATTTAATGAATGCAATTAATTAATAGGGAAAGTTATTAATTTGTTACTTTGAAAAAAATATGTAAATGTCTGGGATAATGCAGTTGATTTAAGTCAGAGCAGTGTGTCTTTCTGTGTGTGTGCCTGAGTGTGCCTTTAAAAGTTGGGCCTGTTGCCTAGTGGTCAGCGGGTCCATGCTAACACTCTTTAGCTTGAGTTTGATAGCTTAGAAGGCTAGTTGCAGCAGTTTGTCGGCTGTGACGGCAGCTCATTTGAATTTTTCACTGGTTTGCGTTATCGCTGATTAATAAATAGCTTGAATGTGCTTTCATGGCTGTATGTTCTTGTCTACAAACAGGGTACTGTTTGGATGGCAACTTACCAAGTTTGTCACTTAAATCATTGATTTGTTGTTCAAATTCCCTCCAACCTGTGTAGTTACCAGTGCTCAGTGCAGTTTGTATCGAGTTTAAGGGGGTGAAAAAAATGTTGTCTTTTACTTAAACAAGAAAATAATAAATGCAGCAAAAATACCAACAGAAAGTTAATAGGAACTCTGTTACAGCAGAGTGAGCAGTCAAGGAGAATAAATTAGTAAGAAGATTAATATATCAGGAAAGACAAAAATAACAATTCAGTCCAAAAGAAAAACAAAAGGACTCATATTTCCCTCTCACAGACGCGGGTCAACGCGCACCCCCTGGAGCCAGGCCCGGAGGTGGGGCACGATGGTGAACGCCTGGTGGCCAGGCCTGTCCCCACGGAGCCCGGCCGAGCACAGCCCGAAAGAGGCAACGTGGGTCCCCCCTCCAATGGGCTCACCACTCATGGGAGGGGCCATGTCGGAGTTCAACCCAGTGGACGAGAGGGTAGCTTCCCTCCACTTTTGGGTGGGGGGACTGGTCCTGACTGTTGTTTGGGTTTACACACCAATCAACGGCTCAGAGTACCCACCCTTTTTGGTTTCACTCGAGGGAGTACAGGAGAGTGCTCCCCCGGGTGATTCCCTTGTTCTAATGGGGGACTTCAACCCTCATATTGGCAGCGGCAGTGAAACGTGGATGGGCGTGAGTGAGAAAAACAGCCGCCCGGATCTGAACCCAAGTGGTGTTTTTTGTTATTGGACTTTTGTGCTTGTCACAGATTGTCCATAACAAACACAATGTTTAGACATAAGGGTGTCCATATGAGCACTTGGCACCCCAGGCATTAGTTTCATGATCGACTTTGTAGTTGTGTCATCGGATTTGCGGTCTCATGTTTTGGACACTCGGGTGATGAGAGGGTCGGAGCTTTCTACCGATCACCAGCTGGTGGTGAATTGGCTGCGATGGTGGTGGAGGAGGCCAGACAGACCTGGCAGGTCCAAACGCAATGTGCAGGTCTGCTGAGATCGTCTAGCAGAGTCTCCTGTCAGAGAGTTTAAATTCCCACCTTCAGAAGAACTTTGTACATGTCACGAGAGAGGTGTTGGACATCGAGTCTGAGTGGACCATGTTCCGTACCTTTATCGTCGAGGCGGTCGACTGGAGCTGCGGCCGCAAGGTAGTTGGTCCTGTGGCGGTAATCCTAGAGGGATGCTGTCAAGATGAAAAAAAGAGTCCTATCGGGTCCTTTTGGCTCATGGGACTCAGAAAGTAGTGGACGGGTACCGACAGGCCAAGCGGTATGCAGCTTCAGCGGTCGCGGAGGCAAAAACTTGGACATGGGAGGAGTTCGGGGAAGCCTTGGAAAACGACTTCCGGACGGCTTCGAAGAGATTCTGGACCACCATCTGCCGCCTATGGTGAGGATGGTGTTCTGTTGACCTGGACTGAGGATGTTTGTAGATCGGTGGAGGGAATACTTTGAAGACTTCCTCAATCCCACCAACACGTCTTCCTATGAGGAAGCAGTGCATGGGGAATCTGTGGTTGGCTCTCTTATTTCTGGGGCTGAGGTGGCTGAGGTAGTTAAAAAGCTCCTCGGTGGCAAGGCCCCAGGGGTGGATGAGATCCGCCTGGAGTTCCATCAGGCTCTGGATGCTGTGGGGCTGTCTTGGTTGATGAGACTCTGCAACATTGCGTGGACATCCAGGGCGGTTCCTCCGGACTGCCAGACCGGGGTGGCGGTTCCTCTCTTTAAGAAGGGGAACCGGAGGGTGTGTTCCAACTATCGTGGGACTACACTTCTCAGCCTTCCCAGTAAGGTCTATTAAGAATATCCAGATATTTGAACCTCAGATTCAGGAGGAACAATGTGATTTTTGTCCTGGTCGTGGAACTGTGGACCAGCTCTATACTCTCGGCAGGGTCCTTGAGGGTGCATGGGAGTTTGCCCAACCAGTCTACATGTGCTTTGTGGACTTGAAGAAGGCATTCGACCGTGTCCTCAGAGAGTATGGGGTATCGGACTGTCTGATTGTGGCGGTCTGCTCCCTGTATGATCAGTGTCAGAGCTTGGTCCGCATTGCCAGCAGTAAGTCAGACCCGTTTCCAGCGTGGGTTGGACTCCGCCAAGGCTGCCTTATGTCACCGATTCTGTTCATAACTTTTACGGAAAGAATTTCTAGGCACAGTCAAGGCTTTGAGGGGATCCGCTTTGGTGGCTACAGGATTAGGTCTGTGCTTTTTGCAGATGATGTGGTCCTGATGGCTTCTTCTGGCCAGGATTTTCAGCTCTCACTGGAATGGTTCGCAGACGAGTGTGAAGCGACTGGGATGAGAATCAGCAACTCCAAGTCGGAGTCCATGGTTCTCATCCGGAAAAGGGTGGAGTGCCATCTCCGGGTTGGGGAAGAGATATTGCCCCAAGAGGAGAAGTTCAAGTACCTAGGAGTCTTGTTCACGAGTGAAGGAAGAGTGGATCGTGAGATCGACAGGCGGATCGGTGTGGCATCTTCAGTAATGCGGACGCTGTATCGATCCGTTGTGGTGAAGAAGGAGCTGAGCCGGAAGGCAAACCTCTCAATTTACCGGTCGATCTACGTTCCTATCCTCATCTATGATCATGAGCTTTGGGTTATGACCGAATGGACAAGATCCCAAGTACAAGCGGCCAAAATAAGTTTCCTCCGCCCTATCTCCCTTAGAGATAGGGTGAGAAGCTCTGTCATCCGGGAGGAGCTCAAAGTAAAGCCGCTGCTCCTTCACATCGAGAGGGGACAGATGAGGTGGTTCGGGCATCTGGTCGGGATGCGACCCGAATGCCTCCTTGGGGTGGTGTTTAGGGCTGGGAAGATGTTGGGAAGATGTTGGGAAGACTATGTCTTCTAGCTGGCATGGGAATGCCTCGGGACGAAGTGGCTGGGGAGAGGGAAGTCTGGGCTTCTCTGCTTAGGCTGCTGCCCCTGCTACCCGACTTTGGCTAAGCTGAAGAAAATGGATGGATGAATGGATGGATCGATGGACAAGTTAAATCAAGGATGCCTACTTGCCAAGTAGGGACATTAATTTATTGTTTTACTTAGCAGTATACCACAGTTCTCACATATCTAGTCTTCCGTGTATATATCAATGCTGCACACACTACGTAAAAAAACCTGAAATGACACATCACGGCATACGGCTTGTAGACATGTTCCATCCATCCGTTTTCTACCGCTTGTCCCGTTCAGGGTAACATGGGTGCTGGAGCCTATCTCAGCTTCATTCGGGCGGAAGGCGGGGTACACCCTGGAGAAGTCGCCACTTCATCGCAGGACCAACATAGATAGACAGACAGCATTCACACTCATGTTATTATTCATTAAACAGTAATACATTTAGAATATATAATAATAAAATACAATATGATAAAAGTAAGGGACAAGCGGTAGGAAATGGATGAATGATAGACAACATAATAATTACACATTAATAAATAATTCATTTGAAATCAAATCGTAGCCCCTGAATCGTAATCGTAATCGAATCATGAGGTGCCCTGTATTCCCACCTTTGGTCACCACCGTGGAAGAAAATGAATAAAGTTTCCTCATAGTATCATTACCATTGGAGGATTAACAGAAAAAGAATGACTAAGCATGCTACACACACCGGCCAGGATGACACAAGAAGCTAACCCAGGGGTCAGAAACCCAAAATGTTGAAAGAGCCATATTGGACCAAAAATCAAAAAAAATAATCTGTCTGGAGCTGCAACAAATTAAAAGCCTTATATAAGTGTTATAATGAAGGCAACACATGATATAAGTGTCTATATTAGCTATATTACCTCCTATCAAAGGCTGACGCAAAATCTTCTTTGACAGAAATGTTGTATTTTAATTTTTATTCTACACATTTTTGCAACATTGGAAACCATTAGTAAAATGGAGACTTACTTCTGGAAAGTATTGGCTTAAAATGGCCAAAGGGATAGATGTGTGTGTCCAAGTTTAAGGAAACGGCAGGCTGTCTTCTTCTAATTAATTTATTACAATCTTAGCAAGCTGGGTAACGTTTGCTGTGGTCCGGAACAACATGCCACACAAACAACTATCAGAAATGCAGCCACTATTACATACAGATAATGTGTCCTGAGACATGCAAAAAATAAACCAAATACATCCAGGACATGAGTAAAGGAAAGTAAATGAGCTGAAATATACCTACAGACGAGGCATGATCATGCAATATGTACATACAGCTAGCCTAAATAGCATGTTAGCATCGATTAGCTTGTAGTCATGCACTGACCAACTATGCCTGATTAGCACTCCAGCAAATCAATAAAATCAACAAAGCTCACCTTTGTGCATTCACGCACAGCATGAAACGCTTGGTGGAGAAAATTAGACAAAGAAAGAGTGGCATAAAACACGTCTTTCTGTGGCAGCATCGGACAAAGTTGTACATGTCAAACTACGATGAGTTCAAGGATTGCTGAAATTAGTAGGAAAAACGCTGCTTGCCAAATACTCTAATCAGTGAAGTATGTTTAATATAAACAGTGGCATTTAAAACAATTAGGAAGATTTTTTTCATGTTTGCTCTCTTACAGGAAATATATTGAAACGAAAAAATATTTTTTTTCTTGAACTTTGTCCATTTTCACACATCTTTGAAAGAGGTCCAGGGAGCCACTAGGGAAGTGCTGGAGCCGCGGGTTGCTGACCCCTGAGCTAACCGCTAAAGCTTCAATGTTAGCCAATGTTAAACAAGCTCAGTGGTTTAGTACAGTGTTTTTCAACCTTTATTGAGGCAAGGCACATTTTTTTCATTAAAAAATCCGGAGGCCCACCACCAGCAGAAAACGTAAAAAAAAATTGAAACTCCACCAGTGTAGTGTGTGTAGTGCTTTGGTTCTTGTCTTGCGCTGTTATTTTGGTTGCCCTTCCTGTTTTGTTGATGTTTAGCTGTAGCAGTTTCATGTCTTCCTTTGAGTGCTAATCCCTGCACCTGCTTTGTGTTAGCAAGCAAGACTATTTCAATTGTTGCGATTCTTCTTTGTGAGGACATTGTTGATTGCCAAGTCATTTACGGATGCCATCTCTGCTCCACACGCTGTAAGTTTTTGCTGTCGTCCAGCATTTTGTTTCTGTTTACTTTGTAGCCAGTTCAGTTTTACTTTCGTTTTACTAGGCTTCAATGACTTTTCCTTTCCCTTTTGTTCATTTCTGGTTTAAGCGTTACATACCTTTTTACCTTTTTCATACTGGGTTCACGACAAACCGTCCTCATCTCGCCCGACACATTCCGACTTTTACGAAGCAATTAACTACCTGCTGCCACCTACTGATGTGGCGTATTACATGGTTACTCTGCCGAGCTCTGCACAGCACAGACACTAAGGAACGACACATTATTTGCAGATTATAAATATTGATTTGCAAAAAAATAATTTTTGGACCAATTAGGTGAAATTGCATAATTTCCCACGGCACACCAGACAATATCTCACGGCACACTAGTGGCCTAGTAGACCAGCTCAGTGGTTAGAGTGTCTGCCTTGAGACTGGGAGGTTGTGAGTTCAAACCCCGGCCGAGTCATACCAAAGACTACAAAAAATAGGACCCATTGCCTCCCTGCTTGGCACTCCGCAACACATTACACACACAAGTAAAATCAGCTCAGTTCCGTTTTTTTGACTTTTTTTCGTACCTTGGAGACATCATGCCCCGTTGGTGTGTTGTCGGAGGGTGTTACAACACGATCAGGGACGGATTCAAGTTGTCTTACGTGGAGTGTGCATCGATTAGCACGGCATGCTAATCGATGCTAACATGGCAGAAATGGCAAGAATGTGTGGATATCCTGCGACACTCAAAGCAGATGCATTTCCAACGATAAAGTCAACGAAATCACAAAGGTGAGTTTTGTTGATGTTATTGACTTATGTGCTAATCAGACATATTTGGTCACGGCATGACTACCAGCTAATCGATGCTAACATGCTATTTAGGCTAGCTGTGTAGCTATATTTGCATCCAGCCTTTCCCTCCACATACATTTAATGCCAAACAAACACTTACCAATCGACGGATTTAAGTAGCTCCAGTGGTCAAAAGATGCAATCGTTGGTTAGAATGCGATCGCCGAATAGCTTCAATAGCTATTCGCTCAATAGCTTCAGTTTCTTCTTCAATTTCGTTTTCGCTATCTGCCTCCACACTCCAACCATCCGTTTCAGTACATGTGTAATCTGTTGAATCGCTTAAGCCGATGAAATCCGAGTATGAATCCGAGCTAATGTCGCTATATCTTGCTGTGCTATCCGCCATGTTTGTTCGTATTGGCATCACTATGTGACGTTACAGGAAAATGGACGGGTGGATTTACAGATAGCAAAAATCAGGCCTACGGTCAAAGAATACTAACTCAAAATATTGGCTTCACAGTGGAAGAGGGGTTAGTGCGTCTGCCTCACAATATGAAGGTCCTGCAGTCCTGGGTTCAATCCCAGGCTCGGGATCTTTTTGTGTGGAGTTTGCATGTTCTCTCCGTGAATGCGGGGGTTCACTCCGGGTACTCCGGCTTCCTCCCACTTCCACCTGGGGGATAGGTTGATTGGCAACACTAAATTGGCCCTAGTGTGTGAATGTGAGAGTGAATGTTGTCTGTCTATCTGTGTTGGCCCTGGGATGAGGTGGCGACTTGCCCGATTCTAGCTGAGATAGGCGCCAGCGCCCCGTGCGACCCCGAAAGGGAATAAGCGGTAGAAAATGGATGGATGAAAAATCAAGCACTTTAAAGCCTTTTTTCGGGATATTCCATGATTGGTAAAATTTTGAAAAAAACTTTGAAAAATTAAATAGGCCACTGGGAACTGATTTTTTATTGGTTTTAACCCTTCTGAAATTGTGATAATGTTACCCTTTAAGTTGGGGCAATCAATCCAGATGTACAGCATGAGTACACAAATGATACTAAAGCAATACTTTTCTTTTTCTATTTCTTATTTTAACCTCCAAAAACAAAACAAAAATGTTGTTTTTGTTGCATACAAACTAAGGTAGTTGGTCTCTGGATACAGGAAGGCATTGAAGGCAAAACCCAAATGATTTATATGGGAGCCGGTAGTAGGTTTTTTTTTAATATTATTATTATATTTATAAAAAACGATATACAAATGGACTTATAGTCCCACTTTGGACACCCTTGCTGACATGCAGTGTTTCCTAGTTGCCGTAAGACTTATGAAAGAAGTGCTTGCCAGTAGTTGAATGGTTGGGAAATGACGTTACAGGGTAAACAATGAGTTACTCTGTGTATTTAGGCCCGAAGTCTAACGCACCTGTTCCTTTTCTAGAAGGAAAAAAGGCTGACCTATTGAGCCAAAAGTTATCGATATTGTTAGCTTTGTTTTCAGGGGGTCAAGCTCTTGGGGACAACCGCTCCTTACCTGAAGTTTGTCGCTGTCACTGTCTCGGTCCACTTCCCCGATGTAGTACTGCTCCATCCACCGCCGGGCGTTCTCAGAGTGCCGATGCGGAGGTCCCTCCATCTCCCCGCTCACATCCTTCCCCGACCGGCCGAGTATCAGCGCTTGTCCCCCGGGGTGCCGCTGCAAGAAAGCCGTCACGTCGTACACTCTGGTGCCCAACAGCACCCAGCATGAGTCCTCCGTGCAGTGGCGGGCCACCTCCCGCTCCGTGAAGAACCGGGGGGATGTGGAAGGAGACATGCTGACAGCGCGGATGCGGAATCCACCTGTACCGAAGTTTGAAAGGAGGAAAAAGAAGCTCCACGGGTGTCCAGGCCAGGACTTGCTGTTGAGGGGCGAGACTTGGCAGTTAACACCCAGACTTGCGCAAAGACAAAGTACACACAGGAGGAAAGAGTGGAAAGGCGGGGACTGTGATGCGTTCAATAAATCGGAACAATTCTCACTCATACATAACACACAGTACGTGTGCGCCAGTTATGATCTTATATGTAGCTAAAACAACAAGAAATACATCAAGGTTTGTTTTGGGTAATTATTAATTTTGTACGATTTGTCTTTCACCTTTTACAAGGAACGACGCTATTTTACACTAATTTAGATTTTTACTACATACCTGATTGTCATTAAACGCCTCATCACATCCCGCCGCACCTGTTGCTCTAAGGCAGTGGTTCTCAAATGTACTTGAAGGTATGCCAAGGGGTACGTGAGATTTTTTAAAAATATTCTAAAAATAGCAACAATTCAAAAATCCTTTAGAAATATATTTATTGAATAATACTTCAACAAAATATGAATGTAAGTTCATAAACTGTGAAAAGAAATGCAACAATGCAATATTCAGTGTTGACAGCTAGATTTTTTGTGGACATGTTCCATAAATATTGTTAAAGATTTCTTTTTTTGTAAAGAACTGTTTAGAATTCAGTTCATGAATCCAGATGGATCTCTATTACAATCCCTCAAGAGAGCACTTTAACTTGATGATTACTTCTGTGTGTAGAAATCTTTATTTTTAAGTAAATTACTTGTTTATTTTTCAACAAGTTTTTAGTTATTTTTATATCTTTTTTTCAAAATAGTTAAAGATAGACCATTACAAATGGGCAATATTTCGCACTGTTATACAATTTAATAAATCAGAAAACTGATGAAACTGATGACATAATGCTGTATTTTACTTCTTTAACTCATTTTTCAACCAAAAATGCTTTGCTCTGATTAAGGGGTACTTGATTTTAAAAAAATGTTCACAGGGGGTACATCACAGTGCTACTCAGAGTAAAGCGTTTTTGGTTGAAAAAAAGAGATAAAGAAGTAAAATACAGCACTATGTCATTAGTTTCTGATTTATTAAATTGTAAAACAGTGCAAAATTCTGCTCATTTGTAGTGGTATTTCTTGAAATATTTGGAAAAAGTCATATAAAAATATCTAAAAACTTGTTGAAGAATAAACTAGGATTTCAATTATTTTAAAAAAGATTTCTACACATACAAGTAATCCTCAACTTAAAGTGTCCTCTTTGGGGATTGTAATAGAGATCCATCTGGATTCATCAACTTCATTCAAACATTTTTTCACAAAAAAAATCATATATTTAACATTAATATTTATGGAACATGTCCACAAAAAAATCTAGCTGTCAACATTGAATATTGCATTGTTATATATTTTTCACAGTTTATGAACTTACACTCATATTTTGTTTTGAAGTATTATTCAATAAATACATTTATAAAGGATTGTTGATCCGTTGCTACTTTTGGAATATTTTAAAAAAAAATCTCAACTACCCCCAGGGGTACCGTTACCCCCATTTGAGAACCACGGTTTTAGGAGAACGCCTGGTGATTATGTATGACTATAATTTTCAAAAAGTCTTAGTTGTAAGTCTTATTTTGCATTAACCTTTTTAGCTGTTATTATGAATGCACTACATAATAAGATTGCTGATGATAAGAATAACTTTCTCCTTAATGATTAGTGTGTACTCGCCTTAAAAAATATATATATGGTATCAATTATAATGTATTCAGTTAAACATTTTATTCATGCAGCCAGTGTTGTGTGTGTTTGGTAAACAGGGTGCGTATTTGTTTTTTACACATCTTATCTTTACCGCTCCTGGTGCTGCCTTCATGTTTCTGTCGGAATTTGGCCTCTCCCCCAGTGGCTCTGCATTAAAGCATAGCAATCTTTTAGAAATGTACTTTTCATTTCCTGTAACTTTGCCTACAAAAGGCTATCATAGCAAAATACATTTTTTCTGGTTCTGAAAAATCATGTTAAGTGGCTAATACATCGCTTATTAGATTTGGGATGATGTTACCGACAGCACTGGAACGCAACATTTTGGCTTCAGCAGTGGTTCACGAGCGTCCCCTACAGAGCTGTTATGTTCAGTCCTGGACATCATCCAGAATCTAGTGAGACCAGCGCTCTTTTAACAGTATACCACTGCCTTCATGGCACATTATTTTGATGTATAAAACCCAAAACCAGTGAAGTTGGCACGTAGTGTAAATCGTAAATAAAAACAGAATACAATGATATGCAAATCCTTTTCAACTCATATTCAATTGAATAGACTGTGAAGACAAGATATTTAATGTTTGAACTGAAAAACTTATTATTATTTTTTTTTTTGCAAATAATCATTAACACATTGCAAAAAAGTTGGCACGGGGGCATTTTTACCACTGTGTTACATGGCCTTTCCTTTTAACAACACTCCGTAAACGTTTGGGAACTGAGGAGACCAATTTTTGAAGCCTTTCAGGTGGATTGATTTCCCATTCTTGCTTGATGTACAGCTTAAGTTGTTCAACAGTCTGGGGTCGCCGTTGTCGTAGTTTACGCTTTATAATGCACCACACATTTTCAATGGGAGACAGGTCTGGACTACAGGCAGGCCAGTCTAGTAACCGCACTCTTTTACTATGAAGCCACTCTGTTGTAACATGTGGCTTGGCATTGTCTTGCTGAAATAAGCAGGGGCGTCCATGATAACGTTGTTTGGATGGCAACATATGTTGCTCCAAAACCTGTATGGACCTTTCAGCATTAATGGTGCCTTCACTGATGTGTAAGTTACCCATGCTTTGGGCACTAATACACTCCCATACCATCAGAGATGCTGGCTTTTGAACTTTGCGCCTGTAACAGTCCTTTTCCTCTTTAGTCCAGAGGACACGACATCCACAGTTTCTAAAATCAATTCGAAATGTGGACTTTTCCACTTTGCATCAGTCCATCTTGGATGAACTCGGACCCAGTGAAGCAGGCTGTGTTTCTGGGTGTTGTTGATAAATGGCTTTCGCTTTGCATAGTAGAGTTTTAACTTGCACTTACAGATGTAGCGACACACTGTAGTTATTGTCAGTGGTTTTCTGAAATGTTCCTAAGCCTATGTGGTGATATGCTTTACACACTTATGTCGCTTTTTGATGCTGTACTGTCGGAGGGATCCATGGTCCGTAATATCATTGCTTGCGTGCAGTGATTTCTCCAGATTCTCTGAACCTTTTAATGATATTACGGACCATAGATGGTGAAATCCCTAAATCCCTTGCAATAGCTCGTTGAGAAATGTTGTTTTTAAACTGTTGGACAATTTGCTCATGCATTTTTTCACAAAGTGGTGATCCTCGCCCCATCCTTGTTTGTGAATGACTGAGCATTTCATGGAAGCTGCTTTTATACCAAATCATGGCACCCACTTGTTCCCAACGAGCCTGTTCACCTCTGAGATGTTCCAAATAAGTGTTTAAATTTGATGAGCATTCCTCAACTTTCTAAATCTTTTTTGCCACTTATGCCAGCTTTTTTTTTAAACATGTTGCAGGCATCAAAAATTCCGAATGACCTAATATTTGCACACAAAAAAATAACAACCTCTACCAGTTCGAACGCTAAGTGCCTTGTCTTTGCATTGCATTCAATTGAATATTGGTTGAAAAGGATTTGCCAATCATTGTATTCTGTTTTTATTTACGATTTACATACCAACTTCACTGGTTTGGGGTTTTGTACTTCCTGAACACCGGCCACATGCCCTTTAGCAAGGCAATGACCCTGACTAACCTCAGATCAGCGCTTATCTTACATCTCCTTGCATGCTTGGTCCTGTGCAATTCTTAGTGTAAACATCAGATTTTTCTCGTGGTGTAAAAAAAACAAAAAAATTTCAACCATTAAGACTGGAAATAATATCACATACGAGATAAACATTATTTACTAACCCAGAGGTACTGTCTCCCATGTCCATGCGATGAGGCCCTTTGGAACTCCGGGCGGCTTTCATCCACCCCTCGGGGCCCTGCCACGGAGGAGCTTTTTAATCACCTCGGCCACTCCACCCCTGAGTACATCCACTCTACTTTCTTAGTATGAAGACATATTTGAAGAGGTCTTTGATGCACTCCCCCACCTCCACCGACCCACAATGTCTAAATTATTACGGTCAATTCTATAGGGGCGGCTTCTTTCACATAATCAAGGATGTTTAATCTTCATCCTTAATTATGTTTGCGGCAGTTGAGCAGCTTGGACCAGTGTGGTGATCAGCGTTTCTCTCCTTTCTGAGCATTTTTACATTTACTTAAGTTACATTTACTCTGTTGCATTTACTTAAGTTACATTTACTCTGTTGCATTTACTTAAGTTACATTTACTCTGTTGCATTTAATTCAGTAACTTTTTGGGTAAATTGTACTTGTCGGAGTAGTTTTAGTTTAAACATTATTTCTTACTTTCATTCGAGTATTTTCATGAAAAAGAAAGTTTCATTCTGATTGCTACATGTGTTTTTAGTCTATGGATCACTGTTTGCACATGAAGAAAATGACAATTATTCACAGTCAGACCAGGCAGCAATACTCTTCAATTAAGAAAAAAAAACCTTACAAACTAAGAAAAACAACAACAATGTCATCTTTGTCAGGAGAAGTGTTCACATTTCTGTCTACAAGAATTCCACTTATAACTAGAGAAAACACGTTGCAGTTAGTTGTAGATGTAGACACTAGTTCTGGTATGACATCATTAGTGACAGTAAAATGTGCATCTTTTGTAGTAATACTGTTGCAGTCTCTCTCTCTCTCTCACACACACACACACACACACGCACTCTCACCCTCACACACACACACACACACACACACACACACACACACACACACACACACACACACACATTTTTGTATTTGTTACCTTCTTGAGACCTCTGAAAAGTGCCTCCCTCTTTTGGACCACCCTTTCTAGATGTATAAAGATTTGTATTTACAAAATCAATAATATATACCGTGTTTCCTTGAATGGCCGCCGGGGCGCTAATTAATTTAAAACCTCTTCTCACTCCTGCGCCTATTGAAGGCATGCGGTAAAAGTAAGCAGGCGCTAATAGTTTTAAAACGTGTTCTCACCCCTGCGCTTACCAATGGCATGCAGTAAAAAAATTGAGTGTGATAAAAAAATAAAAATTATTTAAAAATTATTCTGCGGCCGCGGCCCAGTTGTTGGGGACCACTGCTCTACAACGTGTCATCGCGCCCACCTTTACACCATGCTATCTGCGTGCGTGCCGGCCGGACACGTGCATTTTGCTGCTTCTTATACGAGATTGCAATGCATAGTTGTTCAACAGCCATACCGTTTACACTGAAGGTTGTGATATAACCAACTTTAACACCCTTACTAATATGCGCCACACTCTGTGAACCCACACCAAACAAGAATAACAAACACATTTTTGGAGAACATCAGCTCTGTAACACATTATAAACGCAACATAAAAATTACCCAGAATGACATGCATCCATGACTATTGGCTATATTATACACACGTGCCACCTCAACCGGCGCACAGAGAGGGGGGGGGGTTGGTGCTAGCGGGGTGTACAATATAGCCAAGAGTCATGGATGCATGGCATTCTGGGTAATTCTTATGTTGCGTTTATAATGTGTTACAGAGCCGATGTTCTCCAAAAATGTGTTTGTTATTCTTGTTTGGTGTGGGTTCACAGAGTGTGGCGCATAAGAGTAAGAGTGTTAAAGTTGTTTTCTATCACAACGATCAGTGTGATCTGTATAGCTGTGGAACAAGACCCCTGGTTTACACATAGTAAAAGCAAAATAAAACTCCTCCGCCATTTTGAAAATGACGACAGGGGAAGTGTCACTCGTGATGTCACGAATTTGACCCGGCGGTAAAAGTAAGCATGCGGTAATAAATTTGGGGAGCGAGTTTGACCCGGCAGTAGTTAAAGGCAGGCGCATATTACATGCCTGGCGGCTATTCAAGTAAATGTGGTACATACAATGCCAATATAAAAAAAAGCTTGTTGTGAAAAATGAGTTGGAATTTTACAAGAAAAAGGTCACAATTTCACAACAAAAACTTAGAATGTTGGCAGTATTATAATAAAAGTCGTCATGTTACTCAACGAAAGTGAAAAAAGAAAAACTGAAAATTTGTACAATATTATAATAAAAGTTGGAATTTTACTCAATAACAGTAGCAATTTTACAAGAATACCTTAAAATGTTGGCAATTTTATGAAAAGAGTCGTAATTTTACTCGACAAAAGTCACAATTTTATAGGAAACCTTTAAAACGTTGGCAATATTGTAATAATAATCGGAATTGTGCTTGGCAAAATGATGACAAAAGTCATAATTTTACTCAAAAATGTCCCTGTTTTCCCAAAAAAATAAAAAATTGGCAATATTGTGATAAAACTCAGAATATTAGATGATAAATGTCACCATTTTGCATTAAATTTTGTAATTAATTTTACATAAAAAAGTAATCATTTTATGAGAAAATATTGCAATATTACAGAAACAGAAAGAAAATGAGAAATGGTTCCCAATTTTATAAGTGTGACCCACCCATAATGTGTCACATTTTTGTGTTGATTTATTTATTTTATTTTGTGGTTTGAATTAGTTTTGGAGCTGTCATCCCACATTTGTCGATATTCACCTTGGTCAGCAGGGGGCAGTAGAGCGATCTTCCTAATTGAATGGTATTACCTGCAGACCGGAAGTGTTTCGTCATTCTGATGAGAGCGACCAGTCTGTGAACAACTGAAACGTTCTATGTGCTTTTTCCTCCTGTTTAACAGGACATTTTTATCTGACTGCTTGTCCTGGCTACCTGGGACCTGTAACAGATATTTGGGGGCTCGTCCGGGATCGGCAATGCCATTGATGTTTTGACGGTTGCTGATCCAGTGATACATATGAACCAGAAGGCCAGAGTGACTGCACGTTGCTGAAGTGAGGTGGCGTGTCTGCGGTGTGGCTACAGAGCAGAGGTGGTGTGTCTACAGTGCGGCTACAGAGACGAGGTGGCGTGACTGCAGGACAACTACAGTGCAGAGGTGGCGTGACTGCAGTGCGACTTCAGTACAGAGGTGACGTGTGACCATAGAGCCAAAGCAACTACAGGGACTGCAGTGCAACTACAGTGACTCAGTGCTACTACAGAGGCTAGGTGAAGTGGCTGCAAAGCGACGGCAGAAGCAAGGTGTCATCACTGCAGCTAAGGCCATGTCTGAAGGACGCAAATAACTCTTATGGAGCATCAAAAAGCAACTATACCATCTCTCAGGCATCGAAGCCTATGAGGTTGCGATGTCCATCGGAATTGATCATCCGGGCACAGATGAGTTGAGCTCAACCGATGAGGAAAGCTGCGTCGACCATATCCTTTCCTTTATGCAATCTAATGATCTGTTTAATTCTAATGATGAGGGTATTGGTCGTTTGATGATATTGAATGATGTAATATTGAAGGTTATCAAAAAACGTGATTGTTTTGAATTACCTGTTTTTGTTTCAAATGATGAGCCATCTTGTTCAAATGCACCACCCACACACTCAGGTGACACTACATATCCACACACTAACCCCAGTACACACACCCACACAACAACACCAGATATGAAGCAACTACAAGCCATGTATGAAGAACTAGGTAGGAAGTTACAGGAATGTGTGACTCCCAACACATCTTCTGGCCTGACAACCACAACTAACCCACACCTGAACAACCATGATGCAAATGACCCCCTAATGACTTTAAGAACACCAGCACAAGGTGGCAACCAGCCAGGTCACCATTGTGATATCGAACCCACACCACGCCAAACTCTTGAGAGGTTGGTCTCCCTACAAGATCTTGCTTATCTCCAGCGAAAAGAGTTCAGGATACATGGGGGCCAAATAAGTGACACAACATCTGATCTCAGCTACAACAGCTTATGCAAACAAATAGATGAAGGTCTTAGAGAGAAACACACTGAGGGTGAGGTCATTAGAGGGGTGCTCCGTGCAATCAAACCTGGCAACTTCAGAGATATGTTGACAAACAAAGACGACTTGACTGTCACAGAACTCAAAAGCTTCCTCCAGTCACACCTAGGTGAAAAGGGATGCACAGAGCTCTTTCAGGACTTGATGTGTGCCAAGCAACATGAAAATGAGACACCACAGCAATTCTTGTATAGAATAATTGACCCCCGCTGAAAAGAACTATAACCTTCACTCTGGAAAGCTGGAGTTCTTAGCCTTAAAGTGGGCGGTATGTGAAAGCTAAATGCCACAGGCTACAGATGGGTTGGAGAGCTTGCTGACTTCAGATTCAACCTAAAGTACAGGCCAGTAAAAGTCAATGTGGAAGCTGACACACTCTCTCGTCTCCCACTGGACATAAACAGTTATGTTGAGGAGTGTACTGAAGAGCTCGACAGAGATGCAATACGTGCTACTTGGGAAGGAAGTGAGGCTGCAAAAATGTATGACATTGCCTATGTTGCTTCTCTTAACCTGGCCCAAAGTTCAGAGTCTCAAGTTAAGTACCCAGTACCGACCATCAGCCAAAGTGGACTAATCAGAGCTCAGATGCAGGATGCTGCCATCAGTGAGATAATCAAGCTGAAACTGACAAAGACAGCACTGACAAATGAGGATAGGAGGAAAGCAGGTGGCCCTGTGAAAAGACTCATGCATGAGTGGGGTAAACTGTATATGAAATGTGGCCTTCTGTACAGGAGTGCAGGGGGACGACAGCAGCTTGTTCTACCTTCTGACTATCGGCCCCTTGTATTGAAGCATCTCCATGATGACATGGCACATCTAGGATCAGAGAGAGTCATTGGGCTGGCAAGAGATCGTTTTTATTGGCCCTTCATGAAAAAGGACATTGAGGCATATGTCACAAAACAGTGCCCCTGTATCAAGAAAAAGAAACCTGTAGTACATGACCGAGCACCAATGGGCAGTATCACGACCAGTGCACCTCTTGAGCTTGTATCTATCGATTACATGCACTTGGAGCAAAGTAAGGGTGGATATGAATACATCTTAGTAGTCATAGACCACTTCACCAGATTTGCACAAGCATATCCAACACGAAACAAGACTGGCAGAACAGCTGCAGAGAAAATATTTAATGACTTTATCCCTCGCTTTGTTCAAGACCCTTCAGAAACTGTCTGGAGTGGGACACTCCAGGACAACCCCGTACCATCCACAGGGAAACCCTGCCGAGAGATTCAATCGGACGTTGCTTCAGATGTTGAGAACACTGCAAGAGGAGAAAAAGAGCAACTGGAAGGATCATTTGCCACAGGTGGTGCACGCATACAACTGCACTAGACATGAGGCAACAGGTTTCTCACCCCACTACCTCATGTTTGGGCGCCACCCCCGCCTCCCCGTTGATCTGCTCTTTGGTCTGTCCTCTGAAGAGGAGGGTGAAACACCCCAAGGGTATGCGGACAAATGGGCTGCGAGAATGAAAGAGGCCTACCGCATTGCATCTGAGAACAGTCAGCAGTCTAGTGCACGAGGAAAGAGACAGTATGACCTTCATGTGAAGGGGACCGTTCTACAGCCTGGTGACAGGGTTTTAATTCGCAACATGAGTGAGAAAGGAGGTCCAGGAAATCTCAGGTCGTACTGGGAACAAACGGTAAACATTGTTAAGGAACAAATAAATGACAGCCCTGTTTACAAAGTGTCTCCAGAGACAGGTGGTGGCAAGGTCCGTACTCTCCATAGGAATCTCCTCCATCTGGTAAATGACTTACCTGTGAGTGTGGCTGAAGAGTCAAAGAACCAAGCACAGACTAAAGAAAGACAAAGGAAGAGGAATAAGGTTGAAAGGAATGTAGAGAGAGAGACGTTCCAATGCAGTGCTTCATCTGACTCTGATGAAGATGGCCCAAGACCACAGTACTGGCTCAGAGTATCAAGGCCAGCAGAGTCACAAAGGTCAAATATAACAACCACCCATGTGCCTCAAAGAAACCCTGTTACTTCTCCATCTTTACATGAACAAGCAAGGCTGACCACACAAGCAGGAGAGCACAGACAGCCTCCTAGCTTCACAGCAGAGGAACCTGAACTGATGGAGCAAGAACAATCCAGTGAACACAAATATGAACCGAATGCTGAAAATGAACATTGCCAAGCCAGATATGACACTAACCAAGACAGTCCTACTTCCCCTCAGTGTGGTACCGTCAAGAGACCAGTGCGAGACAGGAGACCACCCAGGGCACTGACTTACGAGTCTCTTGGTCAGCCATCCTACCAGTCAATTGGGTCAGTCAACAATATTGGACTTTGTGGGCCACAGACATTGCCAGCATGGGGAATACAGTCAGGCCCAACACGACATTACCCACCCTATTTGACACTATACCCAACACTGTCATACACTGTTATGATGCCATACATTGTCCCTTCCTTTGCATACTAACATACAAGTTTGATTTGTAAAAAAAAAGTGTATTGTAAAGAGTATTTTGTTTTTGAATGCCGGGAGTCATTTTCTTTGTCGGGGAGCGTGTGACCCACCCATAATGTGTCACATTTTTGTGTTGATTTATTTATTTTATTTTGTGGTTTGAATTCGTTTTGGAGCTGTCATCCCACATTTGTCGATATTCACCTTGGTCAGCAGGGGGCAGTAGAGCGTTTCTTCCTAATTGAATGGTATTACCTGCAGACCGTAAGTGTCTCGTCATTCTGATGAGAGCGACCAGTCTATGAACAACTGAAACGTTCTATGTGCTTTTTCCTCCTGTTTAACAGGTTAGTTCTGGTGAATCAAATCACTGAATGGTATCTATATGGTCATTATAATTTTAAGTACACGTTCTGATGGTGGAGCCCAATTCTAAAGTGTTTGTGAATGAATCCAGTGCCGAGCACAGTAGTATGGTTGCAGTAATCAATACAAAATGGCGACGTGAGTGCGCAATGTTTGTATAGGAACTTCTGATCCTAATTCATACTCCCAAATTAGAGCTCCCGTTTTCCTATTGATTTTGTAATATATTTTGTATAATGTGTGTGTTCTGAAAAAGGTTTTACATGCTATTTTATTGTGTTTAGACATGGTTGTATAAGTTAAGCTCTCAGGAATGGTCAATGAACATTTCAAGTACAGTAACTTGATGCTGCTATTACAAGAAGAACAATATGAAGAAAAGTAAAGTGCTAAAATGAATGTTGCTAAAAAGTGCATTAAGTTAAAGGTAAATATTCCTGAGAAAGACAAGACAGTAAAATAAGGTCTAATTGGGCACTATATTGTATGTTTTGGAGTGATGATGTGGATATGTGAAAATATATGGGAACAAGGCACACATTATGGTTATGGTAATTATAACGCCAGTGATACAGTAACAGTTTAATGATAGTTTATTGAGTGTTTTGATGAAAATAGAGGTAAAGATAAAGTAAAATACATTGACATGATAATACAAAGTGATAAAAGATATGGGAAATGAAGGAATTTGTGGATTTGTAATTTCTTTTAATAAATTCTGATGAAAGCGACCAGTCTGTGAACAACTGAAACGTTCTATGTGCTTTTTCCTCCTGTTTAACAGGACATTTTTATCTGACTGCTTGTCCTGGCTACCTGGGACCTGTAACATAAGTAAAATGTCGACACACTGTGAGAAAAAGACTGCTTTTAGTTTATTTTTGGGGGAATTTTTTGGTTTGTAATTTGTTTTTAATCTTCATTATTTACTTAAAGATATTACAGTATGTCTGTATATACATATTTATTAATTTTTTTAATTATTTTGGCCAAAGGTTGCGCATTTCAATTTCTTACTCACATTTAAAAAATGTGTGTAAGAAATTGAAATGCGCCAGAAGGGGAGCACTTCAAATTTTTTACACACACTTGTTATTTCATATGTTGACCATCGGGGGGCGCTCTTTTCAAACCGACACGGAATCAATTTGTAAAATCCCTCCTTTTTGGGACCACCCTAATTTTCAATAGATTTCACCACCAGAGGTTCAAATGACACATTCTCTATTACATGCAATGGTTTTCCGTATTGGGACCATGATTTATGTCCCAACTTGTTCACCGGTCCTCATATGGAAGGTGCTTTTTCCTGTTGATGTCTCAAGGAAGTTAGAAATACAAGAACACACACACTGAGGAAGGTACCTTTCCTTGTTGATGTCTCAAGGGAGGTAGAAATACAAGGACACACACACACACACACATACAGACACACACACAAACGCACACTCTTACTTACCAACTATACAGCCGTAGTGCAAGTACCACCACTTACTCAGTAATTGAGTAGTTTTTGACTCAATACTTAATGTTTGGTTGAGTTCTTATTAATTGTACCTTTACTCTACAGCAGAGGTCTCTAAACTTGTTCCACTCTGACACATTTTAAACATTAAAGATGATAAAACCGAATCAATTTAAGTAAAGAAGTATTACAGAAGTACTGCAGAGGGCAGTGAAATAAAAAATAAAAAATACATTTTTATATTCCCCCCGTAATTTTTCCACAAATGCAAATGTCGTTAGTACACATGAACATTGAACCAGTTGAATGTGAGAAAAATCATAACAGAGATAAAGATAGCTAGCGATCAGCGCTGTAGTTGTCAGCTAGTGATTGGTGGACTAGTTATTAGCCAGCGATCGCCCTGTTAGTTGCCAGCTAGCAAATAGCGCTGTAGTTGCCTGTTCAGGATTATTGCACTGGTAGCCAATTAGCAATTAGCACACTAGTTGCCAGATGGCGATTAGCAGCACAATACAGTTATTATTTGAATATTGTTAGTATTGCACAATAACACGGTACAGTATACCTCTAGGAGAGGTTTCATATAAAATTCAATAAAAATTTTATACAAAAATATACAAGTCCCTGCTCATTCTTCCTATCAGTTTGGGGGTCTTTGGCCTGAAAATGTTAAAGACCCCTGTGTTAAGCTATTTCCAAAAAAAAGTTCTCTTAGATTTTGTGGTGTAGATGACAAAGCAAATAGTTTTTAGTGTTATATCTGATATACCAGCAGCACAGTGGAACAGGGGTTAGTGTGTCTGCTTCACATTACAAAGGTCCTGGGTTTGATCCTGTGCTCTGGATCTTTCTGTGTGTAGTTAGCATGTTCTCCCCGTAACTGCGTGAGTTCCCTCCGGGTACTCCGGTTTCCTCCCACCTCCAAAGACATGCACCTGGGGATAGGTTGATTGGCAACACTAAATTTGCTCGGGTGTGTGAATGTGAGTGTGAATGTTGTCTGTCTATCTGTGTTGGCCCTGTGATTAGGTGGCGATTCGTCCAGGGTGTACTCCGCCTTCCGTCCAAATGCAGCTGAGATAGGCTCCAGCACCCCCCGAGCCTGAACGGGACAAGCGATAAAAAATGGATGGATGGATGGATCTGATGAGTGAGTTCAAACCCCGACCGAGTCACACCAAAGACTATATAAATGGGACCCATTACATCCCTGCTTGGCACTCAGTAACAAGGGTTGGAATTGGGGGTTAAATCACCAAAATGATTACCGCGCGTGGCCACCGTTGCTGCTCACTGCTCCCCTCACCTCCCAGGGTAAGGGGATGGGTCAAATGTATAGGATAATTTTACCATGTGTGTGACTATCAGTGGTACTTTAGTTACTTTCTGTTGTAACATGGTTCTATTTTATTTCCACTTCTGTTAAAAAGTAATAAACTATTTTTCTGTTGCTTTGATACTTTCCATTAGTTATGAGCGATATTACAGATTTGTGTATGTATCCAATGCCAAGTAGTCACAGAGGCAGTTTTGGCCATGCCAATTCTGATACTGATACTTACAACTGTCAAGATGATTGAATTATTAGATTTTTGATCACAATTATCATCAGACAAAACCATAAGGAGGAAGTTTAACCAAATCAATTGAACATTAGAAGATATTTTCTACTATTGGCTCCGCTTCAAATCTTTTGATTAAAGCCTTCCTGTGTCCAGGGACTTTCCTGATTTTGTAAATAATGACAAAAACGACAAAAGATCTTTTGATGGTAAAAAAAAATGTTTATTGAATCCCTGTAGCATCGACCATACGCTGAGACTTTACTTTGTATTGTTACTGTCAACATTTTTATGAATCCGCCCACTTCAGTTTATATTCAAGAGGTCATATACTACTTAAATCCCCTCACACACACACACTGCTGAAATCTTCTCATACACACTGCTGAAATGTTTTTTTCTCTCCAAAACCCTACTGAAATACTTTCACACACTCTACTGAATCATTTAATAAAAACTACTGAAATGTTTTTCTTTCATATACCCTACTGAAATCCTCTCACACATTACTAAAATTATATCATACACAATTGAAATCCTCTGTCACACACACTGCTGAAAATCTCTCACACACACAACTAAAACTGAGAGCGTTTTATTTATGTGTGTGAATTTTTCCGTTGTTTATGTAAAAGTCTTTCAGTAGTGTGTGAGAGGCTTTCAGTCATGAGTGTGAGAGGATTTCAGTAGTGTATGTGAGAGGATTTCAGTAGTGTATGTGAGAGGATTTCCATAGTGTGAGTGAGGGAATTCAGTAGTGTGTGTGAGAGGATTTCAGTAGAGTGTATGAGAGAGGAAAAATATCGGTCTATGAGAGTATATAAGAAGTGTGTATGGAAGAAAAAAATCAGTAGTGTGTATGAGAGGATTTCAGTAGTAAGTAATTGGGAATACATGTGTATGAAAGGAGTTCAGTAGTGTGTATGAGAGAGAAAAAATGCAATCGCGTTAGGAGAGGATTCCAGTACTGTGTGTGAGAAAAAATGTTTCAGTTGTTTATGTCAAAGCATTTTGGTAGTGTATGAAAGAGGCAATTCTGAAAAATGTCCCTGACGGCACCTCACGCTCATACTTCAGTGTAGCTATGCACGTCTCCATATTCTCGTAACTTTGGACGGCCGCCTGTCTGCACTTGTCCATGTAATCGACTGGTGGCCAGTCCAGGGTGTAGTCCTGCCTTTCACCCAAAGTTCACTGGGATAGGCTCCAGCACACCTCTATCCCTAAACAGGATAAGCGGTAGAATTTTAATTTTAAAAATAGCTCAGCATGTTTTTGCTGCAAATATAACCAATTATTGTTTATTTTTGACCAAAAACGAATTGTGGCCGATGAAGCACCTCGGTGTCTTTGATAAATGATCTTTTGCGTCATGACAACAGACGATATGTAACGCTTGATGCATCACTTTGTTCACAGACACCAGACACGTAATGACGCTTGCTTGCTTCAGCACCTTTAATCATCCAGTCCTTCTCAGCCATTCTCTTTCCCTCCATTCTGACTTCCTCATGCCCTCTTTGTTGTCATCCGCAAGCGTCCCACATTCACCATCTTTGCTTTCTTTTTCGCCTCATTCCCCAAATTACAGCTGCTTCTAATCATAGACGTCACACCAAAAGACCTCTCCATTGCAGACTTTGTGCCAGCGGCTGTAACCTGAAGCAACAAACGTGTAAAAAGGTGTGTGCATGTGTGTGTGTCTGTGTGTCACCTCACTGTTGTGATAGGGGGTAGGCGGGGTTGCTTTGTGCGTTGTTGATTGTGATTGGCTGCCTTGCTGTTATCTATATGTACAAGAAGAGAGTTCTATGCCGTATTCTTATTGACTGCAACGCATCATCATGACTACCGTCGTCCATGTGAGTATGCACATACCTCAGATGGGTATTTTTTATCTTTCTGCTTTTCAAAATAAGTGTTTTGTCAAATAGTACCATGCGTTCTGTCTTTATAGTCATGTCAATTGCATGAACATCCAAGCAATTGTTGGTAGGCATCGTGATCAAGTGTCAGCCATGAAAAAAGAATATGGGAGTTCAGGTTTGAGTTTCTGATGGAGATTAGGTCTAGTGCCTGCTCTCTCTCTCTCTTTATATATATATATAAGTATATATATATATATGTGTATATATATATATATACTAGACCTAATATGTATGTACAAATGTATACATACATATATATTTATACAACTACATATACATATATAGTCGAGGTTTCTGTGGTTTTCCGTTATACAGTGTTCAATATCGGGGTAGAGCAGATTATACGTTAGGTCGGGAAAAAACACAGAGGCTATTTCATCCCTACAAGCCTGTTTCGCAGGTTTCCCTGCTCTCCAGGGAAAACCTGAGAAAATCCCCTGAAGAGCAGGGAAACCTTTAGGGATGAAATAGCCTCTGTGTTTTTTCCTGACTTAACTTACTGTGTGTGTGTGTGTGTGTATATATATATATATATATATATATATATATATATATATATATATATATATATATATATATATATATATATATATATGGAAACTTGTCCAGGGTGTACACCGACCTTCCACACCAGAACCCCCGCAACCCCAAAGGGAATAAGGGGTAGAAAATGGATGGATGAATGGATGGATATTAGGGGTGTGGGGAAAAATCGGTTCGAATCCGTTGTGCGATTCAGAATCGATTCTCATTTTTTTAAAAATCGATTTTTTTTTTGATAATTTTTTTTTTAATCAATCCAACAAACCACTACACAGCAATACCATAACAATGCAATCCAATTTCAAAACCAAACCTGACCCAGCAACACTCAGAACTGCAATAAACAGAGCAATTGAGGAGACACAAACACGACAAAGAACAAACCAAAAGTAGTGAAACAAAAATGAATACTATCAACAACAGTATCAATATTAGTTATAATTTCAGCATAGCAGTGATTAAAAATTCTTCATTGACATTATCATTAGACATTTGTAAAAATAAAAAAAAAGAACAGTAGTGTCACAGTAGCTTACACTTGCATCGCATCTCATAAGCTTGACAACACACTGTGTCCAATATTTTCACAAAGATAAAATACGTCATATTTTTGGTTCATTTAATAGTTAAAACAAATTTATATAATTACAATCAGTTGATAAAACATTGTCCTTTACAATTATAAAAGCTTTTATATATATATATATATATATATATATATATATATATATATATATATACACATATATACATATAAAATCATGCTCATTTTTGATAAACACTGTCAGGGAGGCTATCGACAAATATGCTTATTGTTTTGAGTGCAGTTTGTAGTAATTAACACTTTACAGATGCTTAATAAACAGTTAAAGAAGGAACACACTAAAATGTCATTGTCAATGCAAGGCAAGACTGCTGCTAAAATGCCCTCAAAAAATGATCCATGTTTCCTGCTTGTATGAAAACATAACAAAAAGTCCCAAGTAGGAGCACGATAACATGAATGTGCAGTAAATGAGAATGTCTCCGTGGTGACGCCCTGTATAGTACACACACAAAATCCTCATTTATACAAGGTAGTCTGCACCACTTCTTATTTGCACATGCAGTGTTATTAAATCACACTAATGGTACACGCTATTTTATAGATTGCCCTCGCTGCTTACCACGTGGTGTTTGGATGTTAGTAAATCAGACCCTACAAATCCAAAATTATATGGTGTACAGTAAATTTAAGCTTGACTTGATTTGTTTCATGTAATTTAGAGTTAATACCAAACATACAGGATGTTGAATATGTAGAATTGTGTCCTGTCAGTTAGTGTAATCCCTCGTTTAACACTGTTAATTGATCCCGGACATGACCGGGATGAATGAAAGTCTGCCTAATAGGAATCATTAATTCTAAATTAATAAATGTTATAGCTAGAGTATAAACAAAACTGATTACTACTTTCTGAATGTGTTGTTATTTTACATTATGAGAGCTCTCTTGACATGAAATAACCGACTTTAGTCACCTTTACGCTTTCTTAATCCAATATAATGATGTCTATCAGTGGCCACCATAGTGAACGGCATGATCTAAATGGTTTGGTCTCATTTAGTGGCTAATACTATTGTAGTATTAAGATGTTTAGTCTAATTAGCCATTGTTATGCCTGAAAATGTTTGATTTAGGAAAAAAATGTTGTAGAATATGATTTAAAAAAAACAAAATAATTCGACATGTGGCGAAATTGCAGTATTTGTGGCCAGGGATGACTGTATTTGTATATTTTTATAGTACAATACAGTGAAAATGGGCATATTTCAGACATTATGGAGATTATTCAAAATGAATTAAAATTAATTCAGCATTAATCGGCTGCTTTTTAAAATCATGTAACAGACCTAGCATGGTTGACATTTTCTACCGTCAGGGATAAGAAAAACATAGTAAATACTAAAAATAGATATCAAACAAATACAAACGAGGAGTTTTGCATTGTCACAAAAGCAGGAATTATTTTTTATTGATTTATTACGTTTTTTGGCAGGACCACATAAAAAAAGTTTTTCAATAACTTTGGATAAAGGTTTTCTCTTTTAACGATAAACTACCCTTATACCCCCTCTTCTTCTGACAGTGTGCATCTTGCTACGCGCACAGGAGCGTTCAGCCCCTGCAGATGTTTGGCCAGGGGCCCTCCGGCGGCCACTATCTGTCCCTTCTCACCTACAGGGGTCCCCGCTGCGCCCCTCGGCCCCGCCTGATGCCTCGCCATGCTCCTAACATGACGCTGTGGCAGATCTGTCGCATGCTGAAGCTGCTGAAACAGGTCAGGAAGCGAGAAGCTACTTCTGCTGCTGTCAGGTTAGCAACTTTAATATTGGGTCACATTTTTGATGGCAACAAAACCTGCTATGAAGTATATTTTGGCAATGATAAAGATGGTACTGTAACTCAGAAATGATGCAATGTCATGTATAAAATGTTTTAATATGTTTTATGGATGACAGTACACCATTTATTTGCTCAACACTTGTTAACAGAATTATCTAAAATCCAATATGGTTGTAATTTAAATCTAAATGTGTCTCCTCACTCATCTTTGCACTGCCAAATTCATTGACCTTATCACTGGCCCTATAACAACCCACGCTGCCTTTTAGGTAAATATTTGCCATAAATGTAAAGAAGCGTGTGCGCAAAAAAAAGTTGGTTTGAATAATCTGCATTAATGTATAATTAATATGATATACTGTGTATATATATATATATATATACATATATATAGTTTATATACAAGATAATTATATTTGTAATTATATATAGTTATAATTATTTCAAAAATATACTATATATACATACACATAAATACATTATTTATACATACTCATGCACACAAATACATATATACATACATATATATACACACACATATATACATACTGTATATATGTGTATGTATATATGTATTTTTATATTTGCTGTATGTATGTATACAAATGTGTGTGTGTGTATATATATATATATATATATATATATATATATATATATATATATATATATATATATACACACACTCACATATGTCTCTGTCGGTGTTGTATGAAAAATATTTGTTGAATACAAAACATTATGGCCATTAGCAATGAAAAATGCATAAATTTGCCGCACAGTTTTATAGCCGCAAGGTTCAAAGCATACGGTAAAAGTAACAGTTTATGGTCCGGTAATATACAGTATATATATTATTTACATACTCTTTATTTTGCTTGTGACTATTTGCATGTGATAACTGGTTAAATTTGACAAACCCTAGTATATATATATATATATATATATATATATATATATATATATATATATATATATATATATATATATATATACCTGTGTATATATATATATATATACCTGTGTATATATATGTATATATATATACATATATATATATATATGTATATATATGTATATATATATATATGTGTATATATATATGTATATGTATATATATATATATATGTATATATATATACATATATATATGTATATATATACGTATATATATATATGTATATATATACGTATATATATATGTATATATATATATATATATGTATATATATATATATATATATATATATATATATATATATATATATATATATATATATATATATATATACAATTTGGAAGAACAGCATTGAATAGTGTCTTTTGATTAACTGCATTTTATTGTGTGAAATAAGTATATGATTGATACGATACGTCACGTCACAGTACGGTAGGCTATGCTCCAATGAAGCACACAAAATTGTCATTTTCTTTGAAGGGAAGAACTCCTAAGCTCAACTTGTTAGAAACAATCAGAAACTTCTCCACCACCTTGGGCAGAACCAAAGAGACTGGACTTTGATCACACCTGTGCGTGTCTCTGTGCAAGCCAAGGCTGCATGCAGTGAATAATTGAATGGTCTCTTTCTTGTCACCACAACATTCAATCACGCCTGCTCCTCTAATTTCTCTCCCTCTGTGTCTGGTTTCTCTTTCATTACAGGAAACAGGGTTGTGCAGCCCCGCCACAGACCTCCTGCGGCACCACGTCGGAGAGGAAATGCATCCCCAGCTGTATCAGGCACAAGCGCAATGTCAAACGTGCCCGCTGATCCACCAGCCCTAGTTGGCCACACGTGACCTATTTAAAGGCCTACTGAAACCCACTACTACCGACCACGCAATATAATAGTTTATATATCAATGATGAAATATTAACATTGCAACACTTGCCAATACGGCCTTTTTAGTTTACTAAATTGCAATTTTAAATTTCCCGCGAAGTATCCTGTTGAAAACATCACGGAATGATGACGCTTGCGCATGACATCTCGGGTTGTAGCGGACATGTTCTTCCAGCCCGACCCAAGCTATAAGTAGTCTGTTTTAATCACATAATTACACAGTATTCTGGACATCTGTGTTGCTGAATCTTTTGCAATTTGTTCAATTAATAATGGAGAAGTCAAAGAAGAGAAGATGGAGGTGGGAAGCGGTGTATTGCAGCTGCCTTTAGCAACACAAACACAGCCGGTGTTTCCTTGTTTACATTCCCGAAGGTGAAGCTTTAATATGGAACAGAGCGGTCAAGCGAACATGGTTCACGACCACGTCAACCGGCATGTTTCAGGGAGAAAATTGTGGTAATAAGTCGCCTCTTACCGTAGAAATGAGCGGAGCTTGCGTCCTCCTGCAGCTGTGTACTATTACCTCCTCCCACCTTAGACACTGGCGGTCACCACACCCGTGGCCACACCCCCCTGATTTTCAGGTACCATATCATCTCACTTAAACACTAGTAACACAATAAGCAGATAAGGGATTTTCCAGAATTATCCTAGCAAATGTGTCTAATAACATCTAAATCGCTCCCACTGTCCTAGCCTTTCTTTTTTTCTAGTCCTTCACTCTCACTATCCTCATCCACGAATCTTTCATCCTCACTCAAATTAATTGGGAAATAGTCTCTTTCTCGGTCCAAATCGCTCTCGCTGCTGGTGGCCATGATTGTAAACAATGTGAGGATGTGAGGAGCTCCACAACCCGTGACATCACGCGCACATCATCTGCAAGGCTTTTTTATGAGCGACCAAAAGTTGCGAACTTTATCGTGGATGTTCTCTACTAAATCCTTTCAGCAAAAATATGGCAATATCGCGAAATGATCAAGTATGACACATAGAATTTACCTGCTATCCCCGTTTAAATAAGAAAATCTCATTTCAGTAGGCCTTAAACCTCTTTTTCTTTTTACCTCCAAAAACAACCCAGTAGTGTACAAATCATATTGGAAAGTCAGGTTTATTTTCATTTTGAACAAATTTCATCCTACAAAAAGGTATCACGTCCGTGCAGTGATACACGTCAACCCCAAAAGTTCAAAACTAACTGGGGAATGCATGACATCAACTGACTCATAATGAATATTATGACAACAATATGTTCCTTTTACACGTTTTCAGTCACTTGTTTTGTTTACAAACTATTTCCACTGTCTTTGAAAATGTACCAATATTCCAAATATCTGCAAATCTGCTGGTTTCTGGATGAATTCATAAGCTAGTGGCAACCATCTTTGATATTTTTGCATGCAGTGTTGTCTTGGTCAGTCAAGTGTGCAAAGTGAATGATGCAATAAAAACAATGGCGATTACAAAAATAAATGTCTCGTTTTTCTGTTTGCACAAATCAGAAACTGATTGCAGAGAAAGTGTCAAAGTAGCTAGGCCAGAAATGCATTAAAGACGAAAATAAACATGTACTTGAAATTGGTGGCTTTTGCAGCGATGAAAGACAAGAATAAAGAAAAATTTAAAAATTTAATAAAATAAAAACGGATAAGGGAATATAAGAGTGAATACGGCATACCAAGGGACCCATTACCTCCCTGCTTAGCACACAGCATCAAGGGTTGGAATTGGGGGTTAAATCACAAAAAATGATTCCCGGGCGCAGCCGAGTGTGAAGCGACCGGAATGAGAATCAGCACCTCCAAGTACGAGTCCATAATTCTCGCACGGAAAAGGGTGGAATGCCATCTCCGGGTTGGGGAGGAGACCCTGCCCCAAGTGGAGGAGTTCAAGTACCTAGGAGTCTTGTTCACGAGTGGGGGAAGAGTGGATCGTGAGATCGACAGGCGGATCGGTGCGGCGTCTTCAGTAATGCGGACGTTGTATCGATCTGTTGTGGTGAAGAAGGAGCTGAGCCGGAAGGCAAAGCTCTCAATTTACCGGTCGATCTACGTTCCCATCCTCACCTATGGTCATGAGCTCTGGGTCATGACCGAAAGGATAAGATCACGGGTACAAGCGGCCGAAATGAGTTTCCTCCGCCGGGTGGCGGGGCTCTCCCTTAGAGATAGGGTGAGAAGCTCTGCCATCCGGGAAGAACTCGAAGTAGAGCCGCTGCTCCTTCACATCGAGAGGAGCCAGATGAGGTGGTTCTGGCATCTGGTCAGGATGCCACCCGAACGCCTCCCTAGGGAGGTGTTTAGGGCACGTCCAACCGGTAGGAGGCCACGGGGAAGACCAAGGACACGTTGGGAAGACTATGTCTCCCGGCTTGCCTGGGAACGCCTCGAGATCCCCCGGGAAGAGCTAGACGAAGTGGCTGGGGAGAGGGAAGTCTGGGTTTCCCTGCTTAGGCTGTTGCCTCCGCGACCCGACCTCGGATAAGCGGAAGATGATGGATGATGGATGGATGGATGAAAATGCATGAATAACTATGGAAGGAAAAGAGAAATAGGTGATTTTTTTTTTTTTTAAATCCTACTAATGGGGCAGTACGGTGGAAAAAGGGCTTAGAATGTGGGATCCGAACAGAGGATTTTATTGTGGATTGTGCAGCCCTTTGAGACACTTGTTAGTTAGGGCTATATAAATAAACATTGATTGATTGATTGTGGGCTTCACGGTGGCAGAGGGGTTAGTGCGTCTGCCTCACAATACGAAGGTCCTGCAGTCCTGGGTTCAATCCTGGGCTCGGGATCTTTCTGTGTGGAGTTTGCATGTTCTCCCCGTGAATGCGTGGGTTCCCTCCGAGTAATCCGGCTTCCTCCCACTTCCAAAGACATGCACCTGGGGATAGGTTGATTGGCAACACTAAATTGGCCCTAGTGTGTGAATGTGAGTGTGAATGTTGTCTGTCTATCTGTGTTGGCCCTGTGATGAGGAGACGACTTGTCCTATGTGTACCCCGCCTTCCGCCCGATTGTAGCTGAGATAGGCGCCAGCGCCCCCCCATCACTCCAAAATGGAATAAGCGGTAGGAAATGGATGGATGGTGCATGTGCCTCACAATACAAAGGTCCTGGGTCTGATCCCCAGGCTCGGGGTCTTTTTGTGTTGTCATTTACATGTTCTCCCCGTGACTGCGTGGGTTCCCCCCGGGTACTCCGGCTTCCTTCCACCTCCAAAGACATGCACTTAGGGATAGGTTGCACCCCCTGCGACCTGGACAGGGACAAGCCGTAGTAAATGGATAGATGAATGGAATCCCACCAAGGAAAAATATTCTAATACACGTGAATGAAACTAATGTCAAAAGAGAGCAAGTCTGCATGTCTCCCTGTACTCCCTCAACTGTCCCTGATTGGCAGCCTGGCACACCTGCTTGCAATTGCCAATCAGGCTACTATTTATGCCTGACTCGCCCTCCAGTCATTGCTAGATGATTGTATCCTGTATAACAATGGTCCCCAAACTATATATATATATATATATATATATATATATATATATATACATACATACATACATACACACACACACACACACACACACACACAGTATATATACATACATACACACACCGTATTTTTCGGACTATAAGTCGCAGTTTTTTCATAGTTTGGCCAGGGGTGCGACTTATACTCAGGAGCGACTTATGTGTGAACTTATTAACACATTACCGTAAAATATCAAATAATATTATTTAGCTCATTCACGTAAGAGACTAGACGTATAAGATTTCATCGGATTTAGCAATTAGGAGTGGCAGATTGTTTGGTAAACGCATAGCATGTTCTATATGTTATAGTTATTTGAATGACTCTTACCATAAAATGTTACGTTAACATACCAGGCACTTTCTCAGTTGGTTATTTATGCGTCATATAACGTACACTTATTCAGCCTGTTGTTCAATATTTTTCATTTATTTAAAATTACCTTTCAAATGTCTATTCTTGGTGTTGGGTTTTATCAAAAAAATTTCCCACAAAAATGCAACTTATACTGCAGTGCGACCTATATATGTTTTCTTCGTTTCTTATTATGCATTTTCGGCAGGTGCGACTTATGCTCCGGAGCGACTTGTACTCCGAAAAATACGATATATATTGTTTTTTTAAATATGTCCTTTCTAATCAATTTTCTACTGCTTATTACTATCGGTGTCTCCTAGCCACTCAGGCAAATCAGATTGTCTAAAAATGACTTTTCCCATTAATAACGGGACATCATCACGCCGCAGTGTTGGGCAAGCGTCAATCAATTAGTGCACGAGGAATACATATACATATACATAAATAAAGTACTATTTAATCTAATCTAATATACATATACACTATATTGCCAAAATTGTTTGGCCACCCATCCAAATGATGAGAATCAGGTGTCTTACTCTCTTGGCCCGATGAATGAAGTCAAGCACTTAGGCACGGAGACTGTTTCTACAAACATTTGTGAAAGCATGGGCCGCTCTCAGGAGCTCAGTGATTTCAAACGATGAAATGTCCTTGCTCCTAAATATTCCAAAGTCAACTTCATTATAAGAAAAGTGAAGAGTTTGGTAACAAGAGCAAATCAGCCACCAAGTGGTAGGCCACGTAAACTGACACAGAGAGGGGTCAGTGGATGCTGAAGCGCATAGTGCAAAGAGTTCGCCGACTTTCTGCACACTCAGTTGCTACGGAGCTCCAAACTTCACGTGACCTTCCAATTAGCCCACGTATGGTATGCAGAGAGCTTCATGGAATGGGTTTCCATGGCCGAGCAGCTTTATCTAAGCCATTCATCACCAAGTCCAATGCAAAGCGTGGGATGCAGTGGTGTAGCGCACGTCGCCACTGAATGCTCCAGGATACCAAAACACACACACACACATATATATATATATATATATATATATATATATATATATATATATATATATATATATATATATATATATATATATATATATATATATATATATATATATATATATATATATATATATACACAGTATATATATATATATATGTATATATATATGTATATATATGAATATATACATGTATATATATGTATATATACATACATACATATATACATATATATATATATATATATATATATATATATATATATATATATACATATATATGTATATATATACATATATATATATATATATATATATATATATATATATATATATATATATATATATATATCCATCCATCCATCCATTTCCTACCACTTATTCCCCTTTGGGGTCGCGGGGGGTGCTGGTGCCTATCTCAGCTACAATCGGGCGGAAGGCGGTGTACACCCTGGACAAGTCGCCATCTCATTGCAGGGTCTATATATATATATTGTATATACATACATACACAGCCTGGCCCCCAGACAGATTTTTTTAACCCAATGTGGCCCCCAAGTCCAAAAGTTTGGGGACCCTTGCTGTATACTGTTGCCTGTCTCCTGGTTCCTGTTTTCCCTGCATTTTGACATTAAAGTCATGTTTTCCTGCGCCACGCCTGCCATCTCTGCATCCTGGGGTTTTGTCAGCTGCAGTTCCAGACAAAAAGGCTGTTAAAGCAGCAAAAATCACCTCCTTTTTCTAGTCTCGTGTCAAAAAATAGCCACAAACCACAGGTGCTATTTAACACTTTGAACTCGCTCATTAATCCACTGAACTCCAACAGTGTGCGAGCTTCTTCCACTCTCTGTGAACAATTTTTGACATTTTTCACAGAGAAAATGTCCATGATTAGACTGTCCCTTCCTGCTGCAGTGGAAACTTGTCACCCCTGCTTTTGAGCGTTTTGAGCCAGTGTCCCTCCCTGATGTAAGAAAAATAGTCCAACTGATAAAACCCTCTGCATGTCCACTGGACATTAACCCATGTCGGCTCTATCGGGCCTCTTATTGTCCATCCAGTCCAGGGGTCACCAACCTTTTTGTAACCAAGCGCTACTTCTTGGGTACTGATTAATGTGAAGGGCTACCAGTTTGATACACACTTAAATAAATTGCCAAAAATAGCCAATTTGCTCAATTTACCTTTAATATATATATATATATATATATATATATATATATATATATATATATATATATATATATAAATATACATATATATATATATATATACACATACATAAAATGGTCATTCCGTCGTACATTTTTTTCCTTTTACAGAAGGTTTTTTGTAGAGAATAAATTATGAAAAAAACACTTAATTGAACGGTTTAAAAGAGGAGAAAACACGAAAAAAATGAAAATTAAATTTTGAAAGATAGTTTATCTTCAATTTCGACTCTTTAAAATTCAAAATTCAACCGAAGAAAATGAAGAGAAAAACTAGCTAATTCGAATCTTTTTTAAAAAACTAAAAAAATAATTTATGGAACATCATTAGTAATTTTTCCTGATTAAGATTAATTTTAGAATTTTGATGACATGTTTTCAATAGGTTAAAATCCAATCTGCACTTTGTTGTAATATATAACAAATTGGACCAAGCTAAATTTCTAACAAAGAAAAATCATTATTTCTTCTAGATTTTCAAGAACAAGACTTTTAAATAAGATTTAAATTTGATACTACAGATTTTCTAGATTTGCCAGAATAATTTTTGGGAATTTTAATCATAATAAGTTTGAAGAAATATTTCACAAATATTCTTCTTTGAAAAAACAGAAGCTAAAATGAAGAATTAAATAAAAATGTATTTATTATTCTTTACAATAAAAACAATTAATTTACTTGAACATTGATTTAAATTGTCAGGAAAGAAGAGGAAGAAATTTAGAAGGTAAAAAGGTATATGTGTTTAAAAATCCTAAAATCATTTTTAAGGTTGTATTTTTTCTATAGAATTGTCTTTCTGAAATTTATAAGAAGCGAAGTAAAAAAATAAATGAATTTATTTAAACAAGTGAAGACCAAGTCTTTAAAATATTTTCTTGGATTTTCAAATTCTATTTGAGTTTTGTCTCTCTTAGAATTAAAAAGGTCGAGCAAAGCGAGACCAGCTTTCTAGTAAATACAATTTAAAAAATAGAAGCAGTTCACTGGTAAGTGCTGCTATTTGAGCTATTTTTAGAACAGGCCAGCGACCGACTCATCTGGTCCTTATGGGCTAACTGGTGCCCGCGGGCACCGCGTTGGTGACCCCCGCTCTAACCACTAGGCCACTGAGTAGGTCACGCTTTAGAACTTTATTGCGAAAATCTCCTTCCGCGTCCGTGGAAACGCTTCCCGCCCACACTGCTTGGTGCCTCGTCTGAGCTGCTGTGACATAGATGGCCATAGCAACTAATTAGACGACCATAGCAACTAATTAGACGACCATAGCAACTAATTAGATGACCATAGTAAGTAGTACGTCATCCATAAGCGCAGATTTCCAAGCATTGAAATACTTTGTTTCGTTGAAGACTACCGGTCATTAGAAAACATCACAGCACATCTTAATGGCAGCTACACTTTCCATCTGAAAGATCTAAAAAAAATAATTGGGAATGTCCGCCGGGCCGGATTGAAAAGCTCAACAGGCGCATGTGCCCAGGTCTGCACTATAGGCACCTTTTTTTGTTTTGCTGCAAATTGTTTACGTCTGTACAGCACTTTGGCTAACTGAGGTTGTTTTTAAAATGTGCTTTATAAATAAATAAACTGGACTAAACGGAATGAAAACGGTAGCTGGTAATTAATGCATGAATAAGGAGAGGCAGTAAATTAATCATTATGTATTGTATTTTGCTTGTTTTTATTGTAAATGGACGGATATTTGCACTTAATTGTATTGTTATTTTGATTATTTTTTTTATATATATTATATTTTGTATTTGTTTTTAACATAGCTACTACTGCAGATCTGAACATTCCTGTTCAACAAAGGACACGGGCCAGAATAACTAGAAGGGAAAAAAAGACGTGTGTGTGTGTGTGTGTGTATTCGGGGGTCAAGCTCCCTTATAAATGTGTAATAGCTCAAAAGTAAGCCAGTGTTGGGTGTGCATGTCCTTCACGTGTGTGATTGAGCACAGCTGAACGTGAGCAAGGAGTCAGGTTGTAGAAGAGGAAGCCAAAAGGTCTGGTTCCTTTTACTCGTGAAGACGATACTTTGGTCTCACGCTGACGACAGTGACAACCAAAGTGTGATGACCCCTGCAAGACGGACTTGTCGAACATTGTAATTAACCATCCATGACGTGGCGTAAGTATTCCTTTCCATCAGCGTCATTGCGTTTGCAGAGACATGACTGATATACCAGATATGGCACAAGTATTCTACAGTACAACCATTTTAGTAACTGGACTGTTCAGACTGAGCAGGCTTCACAAGTTCATGCTCACATACTTAGGACAGCTTTAGTCCAAGGGCCTGGTGCAGGATCCTTGATATTTATCCTCGAATAGACCGTTTTTCAACCACAAGTGTGCCGTGAGATAGTCTGGTGTGCCGTGAGAGATTATCTAATTTCACCTATTTGGGTTAAAAATATAATGATGTGTTGTTTAGTGTCGGTGCTGTCTAGAGCCCGGCAGAGTACCATGTAATACTCTTCCATATAAGTAGGTGGCAGCAGGTAGCTAATTGCTTTGTAGATTTCGGAAACAGCGGGAGGCAGCGTGCAGGTAAAAAAGTGTCTAATGCTTAAACCAAAAATAAACAAAAGGTGAGTGCCCCTAAGAAAAGGCATTGAAGCTTAGGCAAGGCTATGCAGAACAAAACTAAAGCTAAACTGGCAACAAAGCAAACAAAAACAGAATAATGGACGACGACAAAGACTTACTGTGGAGCAAAGACGGCGTCCACAATGTACATCCGAACATGACAATCAACAATGTCCTCACAAAGAAGGATAAAAATAACTGAAAAATCCCAAGTAGACGCGGGAAATATTGCTCAAAGGAAGACATGAAACTGCGACAGGTAAATACCAAAAAAAGGAATAAAAGTCACCAAAGTAGGAGTTCGAGGCAAGAACTAAAACATTACACACAGGAATGTTGTGTATTTGTTATTTTCCTGTCTTCTCCGTATTGCTTTTGTGTTAATTCTCCTCTATCCATTAGTTCCAACGAGGCACACCTGCGACAACTCACTACCCGGCACTATATAAGTTCATCACAGTCAGCTGCTCCTCGCCGGTTAATGACACCTGTGCTCTCCATGCGCTCATGCCCAACTTGCATCCAATCTACTCGGTACGCGCTTTCTCTTTCTTATCATCATTCCTGACCTCTGGTGTTTTTGTTCCCTAGTTCCTCAGTAATTGAGAGAAGTTTTCGTTAGAACCTTTTTGCTGACCATCGAGGGTCCTCCTTCAGTTTAGTTCTTTCCATGGTGTGCACTTTTGCCCCATCACCTTGAGTTATCCCTTTTTGTACTTATGGCTATCATTTTGTGATTCAACTTTTCCTCCCGTCTCTGCATCCTGGGGTCAAATCCTTACTCAAGGCGCAACAAGGAAATTGTCAAAAAACTCAAAATAAGTCACGGCGTGACGTGAAAGGTGGTGACAGTACACCTACTTTGGTTGGTTACGGTTTAAAGTCATATCCAAAACTTGCAACAACAACTTTTTACTGTCAACGGAGTTTCTTTTTTTAATGATTTCTGCTGGTGGTGTGCCTCCGGATTTGTGTGTGCCTTGGCTCAAAAAAGGTTGAAAAACTCTGCTCTAATGCTTACATTTGATGGTTTCGCTCCATTGTGGTGCAAAAACACAGTTTTTGAACCTGACCCCTGCCAGCACAATAACAGATGTTGATGTGAGACTTCAGCAACAGTTTTAGGATGTAAAATAAACATCATCAGATGAAGTTTTCTATTTTTAAATGAAGCATTAAAAATTGTGTGAGATGTCTGTCAGCACAACAACAGTTTTAGGATGTAAAAAATACATCAGATGAAGTATTTTTTCAAAAGGCAGCATAAAAAAATGTGTGAAACCTCTGTCAGTAGAACAGTCTTAAGATGTAAAAAAAGACATAATCAGATGTTTTTTTGTTTTTTTTTAAAGGCAGCATTAAAAACTCTGCACGACGTCTGTCAGCACAAAAATATAAAATGATGTGGAACCTCTGCCAGCACAACAGTATTTGTTAGGATGAAAAAGAAAAAAACATAATTCGATGAAGTGTTATCTTTTAAACATTTTTATTGTATACTAATTTGACCGCCAGTATTAAATCCACATTGTAAAATATGCACCTATAAGTAGTTTATCAGTCTGGTGCAGGATCCTAGGTATTCATTCTCTAAAATTTGGGACGGTTTTCGTCCATTGTGGTGCCTAAACAATTGTTTAAGTGAGATCTCTGCCAGCACAACAACAGTATGATTAAAGAAACATCATCCAATAAAGTATTTTTCAAATAGACATTATTATTAAACCGTGCTTCGAGAGGATAGTCATGTCACACATCAAGAAGACCATCCCAGACACACTGGACCCTCTACAGTTTGCCTACCGGCAGAACCGGTTCACTGAGGATGCAGTCAACACAGTCATCCACACCACCCTCACCCACTTAGAGGGCAAGGACACCTATGCCAGGCTATTATTCATCGACTACAGCTCTGCGTTTGACACGGTCATCCCACAAAATCTCACCGCTAAACTCCTCACTGTTGGTCTGACACCAACTCTCTGTGACTTTGTCCTGAACTTTTTCACAAACCGGCCCCAGTCAGTCAGAATTGGCAACCAGACATCAGGCACAAAGGTTCTAAGTATAGGGACCCCCCAAGACTGCGTACTGAGCCCCCTACTGTACACGACTGTGTGGCGTCCCAAAACAACATCAGTATCATCAAGTTTGCGGATACTATGGTCATCGGACTGATCACCGGGGGACCTGAGGCAGCATACAGAAGGGAGGTAGCGGAACTGGTGGCCTGGTGTCAGGAAAATAATCTCTCCTTGAACACAAACAAGACCAAGGAGATGATTATTGACCCACGGAGAAGGAGTGCACAGTACACACCTTTGTACATGGGGGGGGGGGCAAAGGTGGACAGGGTGAAAACCTTTAAATTCCTCGGGACCCACATCAGCGTGGATCTCACCTGGGATCACAACACCCAACAAACAATAAAGAAAGCCCAGCAGCGACTGTACTTCCTAAGAAGGCTGAGAAAATTTGGTATGCCACCCAAAATTCTCAGCAACTTCTATAGAAGTACGGTTGAGAGTGTCCTTACCAGCTCAATCACGGCCTCGTATGGAAACTGCACTGCTAAGGACAGGATGGCACTTCAGCGAGTGATTAAAACTGCTCAGTACATATCAGGAGCAGCCTTCCCCTCACTACAGGACATGTACTCTACCAGGGCCACCAGGAGAGCACACAACATCATCAAGGACAGTACACACCCCCAGCACAGTCTCTTCAGCCTCCTACCATCAGGCAGACGATACAGGAGCCTGAAATCCAGGACTATGAGACTGACAAACAGTTTCTACCCACAGGCCATCAGGCTTGTGAATGCGAACTTTACTTTTGTCTTTTTAAACAAAAGACAGCTACCTCAGCTTGACCACTCCCGAACTGTGAACCATCACTGAAGACACCTTTCACCTTTGATCACTAAAGACACTTTAACTGCTGCTGTGACCCAAGGTCACCTCCATATTTATACTGTTGACTGTCAATCAGAATGTGCAATAATGTTATGTTACTTACTGTGCCTTGTATATACTTAATTTTTTGCTAAGTACCGTGTGACTTGTTGAAGGGTGGACTAGCAAAGTAAAATTGTCATTGTACGGCAAACTGTCTGTTTAACTGTGCATATGACAAACAATCTTGAATCTTGTTTTATTGTATTCTAACATGACTGGTGGAAGTGCATTTCAAAACCCAGTATTTACTCCACATTGTAAACTATGCACACAGGAGTGGTTTATCGGTCTGTTGTTTTTAGGGCTTGGTACAGGATCCGAGTTATTCATCATGTAAAAGTGGGGACATTACCAGACAAGAATAGTTTTGCACCATGGTGGTGCCAAACACAGAAGTTGAAAAGAAACCAGCACAACAGTTGGGTGGAAAAAAAGCATCATCCTGTGAAATATTCTCTCTTTAAAAAGCAGCCTTATTAATAAACCTTTTCATTGTATAGTAATTTGACTGTTGTGGTCAAAACTCAGTATTTATTCCACAATTAAATATGCAAACAGGAGTGGTTTGTTGGTCTGTTGTTCTGTGGGCCTGGTGAAGGATCCTGGGTATTCATCCTCTAAAAGTGGGGACCATCCCAGACAAAAAAAATAGGTCTTGAAGTTAGACCGCTGCCAGCACATCAACATATGTTAAAAGTGACACCTTCGCTAACACAACAGTTGTTAGGACAAAAAAGAAAACAAAAACATAATCTAATTTAGCATTTCTTTTTAAAAAACAGCATTATTAAACTTTTTCCTTTACATATATATACATATACACCTATATACAGGACTGTCTCAGAAAATTAGAATATTGTGATAAAGTCCTTTATTTTCTGTAATGCAACTAAAAACATTAAAGTGTCATACATTCTGGATTCATTAGACATCAACTGAAATATTGCAAGCCTTTTATTATTTTAATATTGCTGATTATGGCATACAGCTTAAGAAAACTCAAAAATCCTATCTCAAAAAATTAGAATATTTCCTCACACCAAGTAAAAAAAGATTTATGACAGTAAAACAAAATCAAATATTTAAAAATGTCAACTAATGCATTCAGTACTTTGTTGGGAATCCTTTTGCATGGATTACTGCATCAACGCGGCGTGGCATGGAGGAAATCAGTCTGTGGCATTGCTGAGGTGTTATGAATGCCTAGGATGCTTCAATAGCGACCTTTAGCTCATTTGCATTATTGAGTCTGGTGTCTTTCAGCTTCTTCTTCACAATACCCCACAAATTTTCTATGGGGTTCAGGTCAGGGGAGTTGGCAGGACAATCGAGGACAGTATTGCCATGGCAGTAATGTAATGACAGTACGGTGTACTGACCATGGCATTACGGTCTTCGATTGTCCCGCACCAGTGTAGCGTACACAGTACACTGGTGCATCTCCATAGAGCTTTTCAACAGATACAGCTAAAATAGCCGTATTCCCATGGTCAAGCCACTCCTGAACTCAAGACAACGCAAGAAGCGTCTGACTGACGGACAGTTGCAGAGTGGGCCAGAGTCCAGTTTTCAGACGAAAGCAAATTTTGTATTTCATTTGGAAGTCAAGGCGCTATAGTCTGGAGGAAGGCTGGAGAGGAGCAAAATCCAAGTTGCTTGAAATCCAGTGTGTTCCCACAGTCAGCAATGGTTTGGGGAGCCATGTCAGCTGCTGGTTTTGGTCCACTGTGTTTCATCAAGTCCAGAGTCAATGCAGCTGTGTACCAAGAGCACTCCATGCTTCCATCTGATATAAAACTGTATGGAGATGATGATTTAATTTTCCAGCATGATCTGGCACCTGCTCACAGTGCCAAAACCACCAGTAACTGGTGTACTAACCATGGCATTACTGTCCGCGATTGGCCTGCCAACTCCCCTGACCTGAACCCCATAGAGAATTTGTGGGGTATTGTGAAGAAGAAGCTGAAAAATACCAGACCCAATAATGCAAATGAGCTAAAGGTCGCTAGTGAAGCATCCAGGGGATTCATAACACCTCAGCAATGCCACAGGCCGATTGCCTCCATGCCACGCTGGATTGATGCAGTAATCCATGCGAAAGGATTCCTAACCAAGTACTTAGTGCATTAGTTGACATTTTTAAATATTTGATTTTGTTTTGCTGTTATAAATCTTTTTTTTTTTTAACTTGGTGTGAGGAAATATTCTAATTTTTTGAGATAGGATTTTTGAGTTTTCTTAAGCTGTATGCCATAATCAGCAATATTAAAATAATAAAAGGCTTGCAATATTTCAGTTGATGTGTAGTGCATCCAGAATGTATGACATTTTCATGTTTTTAGTTTCATTACAGAAAATAAAGGACTTTATCACAATATTCTAATTTTCTGAGACAGTCCTGTATATACACACATATATACATATGCATGTATATATTTATATACATATATATGTATCCATCCATTTTCTACTGCTTGTCCTTTCGTGTTTGTGTGTGTATATGTATATATATATGCATATACACACACACGCGTATATACACACACACATGCATATAGGTGTGTGTATATATATATAAATATATATACACATATATGCATGTATATATGTGTATATATATATATATATATATATATAATTTATTCTTCATAATAAACTACGTCTGTAGTAGTCGAGCTACACAATGTAAAATGGTGCATTCATCCTCACACAAACACCAACAGATGTACACACACATATACATATACAGTGTACAGCATATACAGTCATCAGTTGATTGGATGGGACCTACTTCTGTTACACAGGCTCAAGTTCAGGTCAGCCATAATGCAGAGAACGCGTGTACTTGTCTTACAGGACAAAGTTAGCTTTACAGCCGGTTTGGATCAGTTGTCCAGGGTGCAGGCATGTTTTTGCTGATGGTCATTAATCAACTTGCAGCATGAGGGCAGGGGGGCGGGGCATATTTGGCCATACCACACCATTTCAGGGAATAACTGTGCAACCCCAAAACACTCAGAGAAAAAAACTACTCATGTTTTTGCTGATGGTCATTAATCAACTTGCAGCATGAGGGCAGGGGGGCGGGGCATATTTGGCCATATCACACCATTTCAGGGAATAACTGTGCAACCCCAAAACACTCAGAGAAAAAAAACTACTCGTCCAGGCAAAGGTTCATCTAAATAAAAATCATTTATTTTTCATTAATATTATTATCATTCTAGCTAGAGAGAGTCCACCATGCCACTTTCAAAACTGGAGTAGTGCTAAGACGTTTGTCTGTCAGAGTAAATGATGGCAAGGAGGGCAGACAGACAGATGGATGAACATGTCTATAGGTTGGGGGGCTGGTGGTGGCGGCTTGTACAGGGTCACACTCCTGTCCATCTTCCATGCTGATGCAAACAAAGAGGGGGGAGGGGCGATATAAAGGGAGGATGGGGCATCGGGGGGTGGGACAGGACTTTAATTGTCTTTAACAGTAGTTTGTCCTTGTACATGAGACTTGGAGGAAATAGACCATCTGAGAGGGTGAGGGGGAAGGACCAGCTTCAAGCTCATTGGTCAGGCTGCTGGACAGGACACCAGAACAAGCCAATCACAGACTGATACAGAGGAGGAGGGGGGGATGTATACCTGCCTGCATGTGTATGCTTGTGTGTTTATGTGTGTGTCTCCATGTGTGTGTAACTGGTTTGAGTTACTTTGATCCACTGTCACTGTACACTTGTCAAAGTTACTGTCACAACCGCGGACAAAGTTGAGGTAACAAACATCATTCTTCTTTCCACTTTCTGCAGAGAGAGGAGAGTAGGTAGTATTAGAGAACATGTTGCATTTTACACAGAACCACACACATTCGGGGTGATTTATAAAGAGATAACTAGCCTCTTCCTGCTTTGTCACTGGTAAGAATTAGGCGTGTCTCAATACAACTTTTACATTTCCGATTCGATAAGTATATTGGAACCTTGAGTGTTGGCCAATACCGATATTATCCAATAAGATATCAGCAGAAATCATAGTACATAGTTTTATTTTGTACTTGGAAGGTTAGAAAAGACTTGATCAAGTGAAATTACTCAGAACAATAGTAGATATGAAAACACTAACCTTACGACAGATTTATGCTTTTAAAGTGGAGAGTTACTTTGGGTTTTGGCAACGCCTAGTGGTCAGAATAATTTATTAAATTAAGAGAAAGACACAGTAAGTTGAATGATGCGGACACATTTGATACTGTATACATTCTAATACACTTCTGCCTTGGAGAATCTGTAATGTCTAAGTAATATGCAACTATAGTATTTTGATACGTGTTTATATTTGCAAAGGGCGTGTTTGAGACTGCGATATTGCTCAATTAAGGACATGTACCGGTAATATTTATGTCTAGCTTGTGGACTATTGTGTGCTTAGCTGTAGTGTAAAGTAGCTGCTAGCTCCTAGTAGACTATCGTCTAAACATACAAAAAGACCCCCATGGCTTGCTGTGTTAGTGCTGGGTTGGTGAACAGTCATACTGAGATCAAATCCTGACTGGTCATGTATCAGGAGTATATGCTAATTTACAAAGCATTTGCTTTAGTACAAAAATGCATCAAATTAAATTCAAGTTTGATTTAGAAAGCATAGAAATCGCTGTAACATGAATAAAAATTAAAGTTTCGGACTCCAATTTAGCCAGGGGCACATGTAGAAAAAGATTTTGATCTTACATGCAATGGAAGTGAATAAAGGTTACATCATTTTTTTTTTTACTCAAAAATAAATTGCTGCCATTTTACATTGTACATGTAATTTGTCAATCAAATATAAAAGCCTATATTGTGTGTGCTGTGTTCAGTGTAAATATGTATGTGGCTGAAGTAGCAGAAAATGAACTCAACTATGTACGGGTGTATTAGCATTCACACAAAAAACAATGTAGCAATTTGATATACCAACTGTGCTGAACAGGGCTCTTATTTGGTTTGGTTTGCCATCATTGTTTTACATTCTATTTGCACTAAAGGACCATATTCTATTCTATTTTTCTATTTATACTATTCTATAGATTATATATTCCTATTAGCATATGCTATTTATAACTTACTTTATTTAAGACCTATTCCATCTACATATATCGTACTTGTGGAACTCAATGGCCTAAATCTGGGTATTAAATTGCATGCCATCTTATGTGTCTCATGTGATGCTGTTATGACAATAAAGTTCCTTGAATCCTAAAATATTTTATCATTTTGTCTTAGCATCATAATATGAATTAAATATTTCTATGAGTTTAGGTTTGCAAGATATGGCGCCGACTTTATGTGTATGCGTTGCTCCACTTTGGACATCCATCCATCCATTTCTACCGCTTGTGCCTTTCAGGGTCGCGGGAGCCTATTTCAGCTGCATTCGGGCAATTTATCAAAAAATAATGCAGCTCTTCATCACATACTGTGTGTTGAGTAAATCGTTAATATAAAAACTTATTTGTCTTAGCACAGCATATGTTAGTGTGCAAAGTGTCAGGGTTTGTACGTAAAGTTACTCTTATTTGTTGTGTTGTCGTTTATTAAAACGCTAATTTAATTCTGAAAAATAATTATTATCATTATAACCTTAATATTTCCATGGTGTTAATATCAGCATATTGTTAAACTATTTTTTTAAATATCTGTCTGGAAATAAGAGTAATTCAGGAAAGCTGCATCTTTAAATTAGACAGGTTTTACTAAATGTATACACTTACACATTCTATAGTTTTAAGAGAAAGCCGAAGGCAGGGCACTTGGCAGTCCGATCCTCGGCTACAGAAGCTAGCTCTTGGGACGTGGAACGTCACGTCACTGGGGTGGAAAGAGCCTGAGCTAGTGCGCGAAGTCGAGAAATTCCGGCTGGATATAGTCGGACTCACTTCGACGCACAGCAAGGGCTCTGGAACCACTTCTCTCGAGAGGGATTGGACCCTCTTCCACTCTGGCGTTGCCGGCAGTGAGAGGCGACGGGCTAGGGTGGCAATTCTTGTTTCCCCCCGGCTCAAAGCCTGTACGTTGGAGTTCAACCCGGTGGACGAAAGGGTAGCCTCCCTCCGCCTTCGGGTGGGGGGACGGGTCCTGACTGTTGTTTGTGCTTATGCACCAAACAGCAGTTCAGAGTACCCACCCTTTTTGGGAACGCTCGAGGGAGTACTGGAAAGTGCTCCCCCGGGTGATTCCCTTGTCCTACTGGGAGACTTCAACGCTCACGTTGGCAACGACAGTGAAACCTGGAGAGGCGTGATTGGGAAAAATGGCCGCCCGGATCTGAACCCGAGTGGTGTTTTGTTATTGGACTTTTGTGCTCGTCACAGTTTGTCTATAACAAACACCATGTTCAAACATAAGGGTGTCCATATGTGCACTTGGCACCAGGACACCCTAGGCCGCAGTTCCATGATCGACTTTGTAGTTGTGTCATCGGATTTGCGGCCTCATGTTATGGACACTCGGGTGAAGAGAGGGGCGGAGCTTTCCACCGATCACCACCTGGTGGTGAGTTGGCTGCGATGGTGGGGGAGGATGCCGGACAGACCTGGGAGGCCCAAACGCATTGTGAGGGTCTGCTGGGAACGTCTGGCAGAGTCTCCTGTCAGACAAAGTTTCAATTCCCACCTCCGGAAGAACTTTGAACATGTCACGAGGGAGGTGCTGGACATTGAGTCCGAGTGGACCATGTTCCGCACCTCTATTGTCGAGGCGGCAGATCGGAGCTGTGGCCGCAAGGTAGTTGGTGCCTGTCGGGGCGGCAATCCTAAAACCCCTTGGTGGACACCAGCGGTGAGGGATGCCGTCAAGCTGAAGAAGGAGTCCTATCGGGTCCTTTTGGCTCATAGGACTCCGGAGGCAGTGGACAGGTACCGACAGGCCAAGCGGTGTGCAGCTTCAGCGGTCGCGGAGGCAAAAACTCGGACATGGGAAGAGTTCGGGGGAGCCATGGAAAACGACTTCCGGACGGCTTCGAAGCGATTCTGGACCACCGTCCGCCGCCTCAGGAAGGGGAAGCAGTGCACTATCAACACCGTGTATGGTGCGGATGGTGTTCTGCTGACCTCGACTGCGGATGTTGTGGATAGGTGGAAGGAATACTTCGAAGACCTCCTCAATCCCACCAACACGTCTTCCTATGAGGAAGCAGTGCCTGGGGAATCTGAGGTGGACTCTCCTATTTCTGGGGCTGAGGTCGCTGAGGTAGTTAAAAAGCTCCTCGGTGGCAAGGCCCCAGGGGTGGACGAGATCCGCCCGGAGTTCCTTAAGGCTCTGGATGCTGTGGGGCTGTCTTGGTTGACAAGACTTTGCAGCATCGCGTGGACATCGGGGGCGGTACCTCTGGATTGGCAGACCGGGGTGGTGGTTCCTCTCTTTAAGAAGGGGGACCGGAGGGTGTGTTCCAACTATCGTGGGATCACACTCCTCAGCCTTCCCGGTAAGGTTTATTCAGGTGTACTGGAGAGGAGGCTACGTCGGATAGTCGAACCTCGGATTCAGGAGGAACAGTGTGGTTTTCGTCCTGGTCGTGGAACTGTGGACCAGCTCTATACTCTCGGCAGGGTTCTTGAGGGTGCATGGGAGTTTGCCCAACCAGTCTACATGTGCTTTGTGGACTTGGAGAAGGCATTCGACCGTGTCCCTCGGGAAGTCCTGTGGGGAGTGCTCAGAGAGTATGGGGTATCGGACTGTCTTATTGTGGCGGTCCGTTCCCTGTACGATCAGTGCCAGAGCTTGGTCCGCATTGCCGGCAGTAAGTCGAACACATTTCCAGTGAGGGTTGGACTCCGCCAAGGCTGTCCTTTGTCACCCATTCTGTTCATAACTTTTATGGACAGAATTTCTAGGCGCAGTCAAGGCGTTGAGGGGTTCCGGTTTGGTAGCCGCAGGATTAGGTCTCTGCTTTTTGCAGATGATGTGGTCCTGATGGCTTCATCTGACCGGGATCTTCAGCTCTCGCTGGATCGGTTCGCAGCCGAGTGTGAAGCGACCGGAATGAGAATCAGCACCTCCAAGTCCGAGTCCATGGTTCTCGCCCGGAAAAGGGTGGAGTGCCATCTCCGGGTTGGGGAGGAGACCCTGCCCCAAGTGGAGGAGTTCAAGTACCTAGGAGTCTTGTTCACGAGTGAGGGAAGAGTGGATCGTGAGATCGACAGGCGGATCGGTGCGGCGTCTTCAGTAATGCGGACGTTGTACCGGTCCGTTGTGGTGAAGAAGGAGCTGAGCCGGAAGGCAAAGCTCTCAATTTACCGGTCGATCTACGTTCCCATCCTCACCTATGGTCATGAGCTTTGGGTCATGACCGAAAGGATAAGATCACGGGTACAAGCGGCCGAAATGAGTTTCCTCCGCCGTGTGGCGGGGCTCTCCCTTAGAGATAGGGTGAGAAGCTCTACCATCCGGGAGGAACTCAAAGTAAAGCCGCTGCTCCTTCACATCGAGAGGAGCCAGATGAGGTGGTTCGGGCATCTGGTCAGGATGCCACCCGAACGCCTCCCTAGGGAGGTGTTTAGGGCACGTCCAACCGGTAGGAGGCCACGGGGAAGACCCAGGACACGTTGGGAAGACTATGTCTCCCGGCTGGCCTGGGAACGCCTCGGGATCCCCCGGGAAGAGCTAGACGAAGTGGCTGGGGAGAGGGAAGTCTGGGTTTCCCTGCTTAGGCTGTTGCCCCCGCGACCCGACCTCGGATAAGCGGAAGATGATGGATGGATATGATATATTAATATAATTTGGATACGTTGCCCAAGATGTTGTTTTTAATTGTTACCTCCGTTTCATCGAGCTGTGTTGTTGCCACTGGAAACCATGTTGTTGTCAGAGTTTGACAGAGACTGTTCCTTGACTACAGGGTCTGCAGGAAGGGAGAGAGGTTGTATTAGTGCACTCCATAACTGATGTGCAGCTCATAAAAAAATAATACAAAGTTGAAAATAAAAATAAAGATTAAGTTCCGCTTCCACTGGTGGTCCCAAAGTCCACACACTAAATGCTACTAACAGAAGTAAGGATGCTCCATGGCTTCTGTGGCGGTCAGTCTCTGTTGGTGGTCGTAACGTAGAAGCTTGTCCAGCAGGTCCAGGGCCTCAGGACTCACCAAGTGCTGGTTCTCTGTCTGCACAAACTGCTCCCAGCGCTTTCTGCTCTGTCTGAAAATACAAACAGGAACAAAGCCTTAACAGTGAACTGTCCTTCTAAATTGGTTACGTCACATTTTGATTAGCTCACCAAAAGAGTCAAAGATAACTAATTATATGTCCTCTCCCATTTGTCTTTTTCACACTGTTCAATTCAGAAAATCCATCTATCCATCCATTTTCTATCGCTTGTCCCTTACAGGGGTCAAGGTGGGTGGTGGAGCCTATCTCAGCTGCATTCGGGCGTAAGGCGGGGTACACCCAGGTACACCCATGCCACGTCATCGCAGGGCTAACACAGATAGACAGACAACATTCACACTCACATTCACACACTAAGGACAATTTAGTGTTGCCACTAAATTGGAGGGGGGAGAAAGCCGGAGTAGCCGCAGGGAACCCACGCAGTCACAGGGAAAACATGCAAACGCCACACAGAATCGATCAGAGTCCAGAATCAATCAATCTTCTTTTTTTTAAATTTTTTATTATAGTTAACACGAACATTTCCAATAAGATCAACTATAGTTTATTATTGCCAGTATTGTCAAAGAAGCACCAACCCTGATCCAAGTAGGACACCCCTGTGCTAAAATTGATTTAAAAAAACTAGGTAATTCCACCAACTTACAGCAGATGGCAGTAAAGCAAGCAATTAGATGGGCATCATTTACATTTGAACTAAAATCAGTGCCAAAGTTATACTTAAAAGGTGCTAGTGCTTTAACAGAGCCTGAAACAAAAAACAATATCTTGCTCTATTAAGTTTGACATACTAGTAATTTATATACTTCAATGATATCAATTAATTGATAAGTAATCAATAGAGAAAACACTCCAAAACAATTTGTCATACTTATTGTAGCAATACAGAACATAGAGCATTTGCAAAAAACAGCATGCTGATCACTTTGCGGGTTCGTGAATACAACCTCACTTTTTGTAACCATGCAAAATGTTGTCCATTAGCGGTGTTATGATGGCTGTTATTGGTGTGTTAAGGTTAGCAATAAAGGTTAAAAGCGAACTGCACATTTTGGGGGAATTTTGTCCATCATTCATAAGGACACCAAATATTTATTTACCTTTTTTGTGTATTCTAAACATCAAAAAACTGCAAGAAGGCTTCTAAGAATGCAGGTAATCGGCATTCTATCTATTTTGAATATAAAGCCTTGTAAAAACCATCCAAAAACCTTAAACATCAGTTTATATACTGTACATGCTGTATGTATATAATGTTGGATACCATTTAACATTTACAGTACTTTGCTTTGTTCTTTTGTGAACACACAAATATAAATAATTACAGACCAATTTCTTTATTATGCATTTTAGCCAAATTGTTTGAGAAAATCATCAGTAACAACCTAAATGTTTTTTTTAGAACTGAACATTATATTACCTCCGTTTCAATCAGGTTTTAAAAAAAACAACATAGTACTGTTATAGCTGCACTTCAGCTCCTAAATGATTTAATCGAGGCTCTAAAGGACAAGAAATATTGTGTTGCTCTATTTATTGATTCGTCAAAAGTATTTGAAACAGTAAACCACAGTCTGTTAATCCAAGCCCTTCATCCCATTGGATTGTCTAAAAATGCAGCTTCTTGGTTTACAGACTATCTTTCCAGTAGAACACAATGCGGACAGATGGCTGGGACAACCTTTTCAATTCTCGACATTAACAAAAGACTTCCGCAAGGTTCTGTGCTGGAGCGTGTTTTATTTTCTATCTACATAAATAATCTTTGTAACAACTTGTCAATTACAATGTACCATTTATATGCAGGCGACAATGTTGGGGACGATGCGGCTCGGTTGGTAGAGCGGCCGTGCCATCAACCTGAGGTTTCCTGGTTCGATCCCCAGCTTTGTCCATACTAGTCACATCTGTTGTGTCCTTGAGCAACTTCTTGGCCAGGTCACCCTTGTGATCTCAATGGGTTTCTTATCTGGTTAAATAAAGGTTGTACTGCTCATTTTAAACACTATCACAATTAATTTCCTGGGTGCATTAATTTCACAGAGTGCAAAGCAAACATGTTATTTGATAAGTGCTAAACATTCCACATAAGAAGATAAAACAATCACTACAATGTCTGCTCTCTTGACGACTAATGGGATGTTTCTTTCTTGAGCTACTTATTTTAGAACAATCCTCTCTCCTCCGATAAAAATATGCTTCCTAGCGATGTTGCTATGGTCTTACGCTGCGTTACATTTGATAAGAGCCATATATGACAACCGTCAAGAGATTTTCATAATTGATCGACTTCTCGAATTGGTGCCACAACCTTCTACTTTCCAAGCAAGCTTGTAGCTGGCCACACGCCAGTGGTCGGAGGAGGACTGAGAGCAAAAATTATTTCGGCAGTGTTAGCTTTTACATCAATGTCGCGATGAGGTGGCGACTTGTCCAGGGTGTACAGCGCCTTCCGCCCGAATGCAACTGAGATAGGCTCCAGCACTCCCCGCGACCACAAAAGGGACAAGCGGTAGAAAATGGATGGATGGGTGGATGTGGCTACAGCTAGGTGTATATGCAAGTCACAACATGTAAACAGAGCGTTGTTTTTTTATAGCTTTTTCTTTACGGGCAATATAAGTATATCCGCATTTGCTGCATTTTTCGCTGCCTTTTGCTAACATTTTTTTAAAGTATAGAATGCACAAAAATAGAAAGAAATGCATGTTCTTGTCTCACACGAGAATTGTGAACGATGTGCAAAATTTCCAAGAGTGCAGTTCCCTTTCAAAAGGAGTGTCAAACTCTTCTTTTGTCATAATGTTACATTACTTTCAAGATGTTATTTGCACGAAGCGAAGTCTGCATTCATTTCACACTGAAATAAAGCAGCGGGAGCTTCTTTTTTTCTTCTCGTTTTTGTTTAACGGCGTAAAAAAAAAAAAAATGCTTTTTTATTCTTACAGATTTTTGACATGCAAATTGGACGGAATAGTTTGCAATAAAGTTGACAAACGACACATTGTTGTGCCTCCGTTACGATGTTAAATTACTTGCACGTTTAAGCATTTGTTGCAGGTGGCTGCACCGATAGTAACTTTTTTAAAAATATGGTAAGTTGCTTGCAATGACACCGGGTTTCCATAGCCATCCTTAATTTTCATGCAAGTAAACCAAGTTGGAGTTTTTCTTTTAAATTATGTAAAAAATAAATAAAAATAAAACAAGTCTGTGCTCAAGTTGGCACCAAAATGTAGCACCTCGAAATAGTAATGTAGTATAATGAGTTTATGAGTCACTTATGACATATTTAATGTCAATCCACTGAGCTGGGTGACTCATAGTAAGAACTGCAAGGCTGGACTTACTGTCCGAGCAGATCCTTGAAGCGTGGATCCAGTTCGATGTGGTATTTACGCAGGTAGCCAAACAGCTCGTCTGTCCCCAGGACTTTGGCAATTCGCACCAGCTGCAGAACACCCCAGGGTTTAAACTTGTGAACCACTTAGATATGAACAAACTAACCGATGCAATAATTGCAATGCCACATGATGTTATTACCTGGTCGTAGTTGTCTTGCCCATGGAAGAAGGGCTCTTTCTGGAAGATCATACTGGCAAGCATACAGCCTAAGCTCCACATGTCTAAACTGTAATCATACATCTGAAACACAAAATCACCAAACAGCGCTGCTAAAAAGGACACACAAAGATTCTGTGTCTATTAGTCCATGTGCAGAAGTATCATTTTACAAATGGAGATAACTACATATCTATTCAAAAACTCCTGTGCTGGGACATAAGCGTGTGTGTGTGCGTTACCTGGTAGTCCACCAGGAGCTCGGGGCCTTTGAAGTATCGCGACGCCACTCTGACATTGTACTCCTGGGAAGGGTGGTAGAACTCAGCCAAACCCCAATCTATTAAGCGAAGCTATAGAAACAAAATAATTCTTATAATCTCAATAAAATCCACATTGAAACATGTAAAATATAAATGTAATTTAATATTATTTTATCAGTTTTATATTTATGTGAGCTGCACGGCTCATCATTACCACTGCTGCATTCACTATAGCTCTGTTGGCAACTTTGTCTAAAGACATGCACTGTAACGCCTGGTGTAGTAATGTTGTAATAGTCACCACCAAAAAGAGGTAGAAAAGAAATTACATATGCTGTTATTTTAAGACTCTTCCTCCCACACTTTTCACACAGTGGTCTGTGAAAGCATGTGTCAGTGCATCACTAACAGCCCTCAATACTCGAGGCAGAATATTTTCGAAAGTGGAAAGACACCCAATTTTTTTTTTTTTCTTTTACATTTTAACATTCCTGCATCTATTCTGTAAAAACATTGTCTCGTCATTTCACAATACATTTCTGAACTAAGACTGAGGGAAAATGAACCACATTTTGCAGATGAATAAATCATCAAAATCCAAAAAGCACAATAACCATAAGATGTCAGAGAAAGGCTTATAAATTGAGCTTCAGGTTGTAATGTGTAGTGAAATCAATTGGAGATGTTGTACCACACATCCCTTTTGACTGAGGGTCCCAGTCTGTGCAGTGATTATCTGGTTATTCCAACAGAGCGATGCTGCAACATCCCCACATTCAGCCCCCAAATGATGCCAGACGCTTCAACCTGAAGCCCTTCTCCCACTAATTCTGGCTTATGGTTACTGGGTTGCAGCCTGAATTAGGGTCAAGGATTGGCCCAACCAAGCCTGTCAGATCCTCTGGCTTGGTTCAGATAAGATTTATTTAGGTTTACCAGTTGATCTTTCAAGAAATTCGAAATAACTTGTCTTGCTGTTTTCAACATTGGCAGCAAGTGTTGCAAAGATGTCTTTTTTTTTTTACAGTCAGTGTTTCCATTGTATTCCCGCCACAAAAAATGTTTTTTTCTATACTTTGTGCAACAAGAATGGAAAGATAATTTGCGTTTTAGATTCGAGCAACAGGCTTCCTAATTCGCATTATGTAATTTTTTTAAAGCTACATTTAAATC